>NC_092150.1:71849128-71939128 GCF_045791955.1 Oncorhynchus clarkii lewisi | reverse complement strand
TGCTGAGTTAGCAGTTGCTGCATTGAGAACATCAGGCTCTTCCCCTTCCTCTGTCTCTTCCTCTTCTTCTTCCTCTGTCTCTTTCTCTCAGTCTCTTTTTTTTTTTTTTTTTCCTTACAAAATCTATTTTAGGTACAATGACCTCTCCTCTCTCTCCATCTCCTCTAGGTGCCTTCTCCTTCTGTTCCAACTCTGTGGAGTCCCTCCACAACAGCTCGGCAGTGGAAAGCATGCTAGACAACATCACCGACGCCCTCATCCACCACATCAGCCATTCAGGAGCCTCTGTGCAGCAGCAGCCCAGACGGCAGGCCCAGCTCCTGCTCCTGCTCTCACACATCAGACATATGAGGTGAGGAGGGCACACTATGTAGGGGAGGAGGGCACACAATGTAGGGGAGGAGGGCACTGTGCTTGTTTGCACACATCAGACACAAGATGAGGAGTTCACAGCACGCTAGACATGAGAGGATACTCACTCCTAATGGAGGAAATTCACATTCTGAAAGTCAAGAGGCAGGTTACACAAGCCAAGGAGGAAATTCATATTATCTGCCGCCAGTATAATATTATCATCACCTATTTGGTTATTCCCATAGATGATATTTCTATGGCTATCCCTTCTCACTCCTCACCTATTCTCTATGTAGCAACAAAGGCATGGAGCACCTTTACAGCATAAAATGTAAGAACAAAGTGCCTCTGTACGACCTGCTCCTGGAGATGCTGGACGGTCACCGGCTCCAATCCCCAGGCAAAGTGGCCCAAGCTGGGGAACAGACCGAGGGCCCCTCTACCACCACTACCACCTCCACAGGCTCCAGCATAGGGCCGATGCGAGGCAGCCAGGATACCCACATCAGAAGCCCTGGTTCCGGGGTACTCCAGTATGGCTCCCCCAGCTCAGACCAGATGCCCATTCCGTGAGATACAGAAATAGGTATTTGTAGATACGGAAGATGTAAAAGTCCTATTACATGCAGTATGTATAGAGAGAGATATTTTGAAATGTATGGAGGTAAGAATGGATAAAAAATATGCATTTATTAATGTGCATATTCATTACTTATTTGTTTGTAATTGAAGTGATTCATTTGCATTTGATAGATAGTCAAAATTATTTAGCAGCAATCTATTAAACATTTAGAAATGTTCACATTTTGTACTGGTACACAACGGACTGAAATGTACTCAGTCACACCAGGGATGTATTCACTAGGAACCAAAAGGAAGCAAACCAAATGAAACGGGGAGGGACTAGTACCTATATTTGTCCAATAGAAACACATTGTCGTTGCCTTTCACCATGTTTGCAACTTTTGAGTCAGTTCTCTTTTCTGTGGCTTTAGCAACAGTTTCACCGCTCTGCTGCTTTGCACCAAGTATTTAGCCATTGTGTGGAGCACTGTTAGCAGCAGAGTCACATGATAGAGCAGCTAGTCTATGTAGATCAATGCTTTATACCCTGTGTGGACACAAGCTGTGCCTTGACCAAAGTGCACTTCTCCAGGTGAGGGAAACGTGGGCATTGTATACCTTTTGTAGCTTGTCATATTATTCTGAGACGGATGTATTCAAAACATCGAATATATACTTTTTTATGGTTATGGCTACAAATTCAAATATTCTGATATCAGGTGCCTTGTTTAGAAAATGTAATTGTTTAAATGTATCAATTTAAAAGCAGCCAACATTTCTGAAAGCTTGAATGTTCTGAGCAGTTCTAGCAAAGTGTTTGAAGATATTTAAAAACAAATGACAAAATGTGATGTATTTCCGTTAATGTATTACTGCATTTTGTTCTAGAGTAAATATGTTCATAATCTATGTTGTGCAGAACACTTCACAGCATTTCAGTTGACTGACAACATATATGTTATCGACATTGTATATGATTAAAAACAGAAGTAAAATATTGGCCTCAAGTAATTTAGCCTTTTCTGTCGCTGTTATGTGGATATTTCTATGCTTACTTGAACAGATTGATGTTCATTTAATGTAATTGTATAATGTGAGTGTAAGGTAGACATCTGGAGATGATCAAACGCATTGCTCCTTCATTTGTTCTACCTTATGAGCGCCACTGCTGATGAATCAGTCTGCTCTCCAGTAGTCTACACACACCACACGTACAGGTGATGTATGTGATTTATGTTCATGCACAGCCCACATTTCAACTGACTTTCATGTACCATGCATTGCTGTGAATAAAGAAATTTAACCCATTTGTGATTATTTTACATAATAATAAATACTGTAAATATTTTATGTATCTATTATATTTAAGTTACTGTCTGGCATTTGTGTTATTCAGTAATGCAAACTCAAAGGAATACAAAGCCTAATATTTAATATGTACTGTATTTTATTATGCAAAGAGAGAGTATTATTCATTAGCTCAGCATTAGCAAACTGTACATACATAAATAACCATTTCATTTTTCATTGTTTTTACAGTTTCATTTTTGAACAGCCCAGTGATTTAGATGTCTCCACCCAGTTAGGATCATCATCATCATCGTTATTATTACAAAGCACACTATATAACATCCATCTACTTAACACTACCAGTGATTGTTTGGCTTTTTTTTTAAAGCAAGGGATTTCAAGTGCATGCTAATAAAACAAAAATAACTGCCATATTCAAAGGCATTTCAAACATCACTATACAAATCACCTGAATCTTACAAGTCAGTTTACTGGTTTCTTCTTGTTGCATCGATTGTTTTGCTTTAAAACACTGAAATAATATCGACGTTAAATACTTGTCTTGGCCCGAGGAGGAAGACGTCGGCCATCTTGTGGACGGCTTCAGTGCAGTACCTTCATTCAATAGCGCTCATGTCAGTGGGATTCCACTAAACGGACGTGACTGGCATACCAACCCATAACTCTAATCCTAAAGTTAACCCTAATCTTAACCAAACTTCTAACCTTAACCCTAAACTAACTATAACTATAACCAATTAGGTATTTCAACATGTGTTTGCAGGTCAGTCATGTCCCTGTAGTTTTCTCCCATGTCAGTGCTCTAGGTTCAGCTTTTAGCTCTATAGGATCTCTAGGACTAATGGGAATGTTCGCTATTCAAACTTCACCGGAAGCCCCCTAGCCTAATTGATTCTAACATCTACCGAATGCTGATTGAGTTAATAAATAAATAGCAGCAGCACTGACACACAGCACAGTCCACTTTGGCTCCCAACATATAAGTAGTGCTGTGTTTTTTCTTCAGACTCAAGACGTTTCCTCTGAAACTGTAAAAAATAAAATACAGATTACTATAAAGAATACAAAACTAATAGAGATTTGTTTTGGATGTAAGGGGATCCACAAGGTATAGGTCCATTCATCTTGTAGATGGGTGTTGAACAACATGTTTCATATAGAGGCTGTTTAGGCCATGTAGCCTTGGGATGCTTTTGTTAGTCGGTTGGTTTGTTAGGTGTTAGAGAGTCTAAAATGAGTGAATGTCATCTCTGTGTAGCAGAGGAAGAGAGTCCTGAAGGGAGGGGGAATGTTAATATAATCCAGGAGGTCCTCTTCTATGGGCATGAGTCCACCGGTGTACAGCAGTAGGGGACATTCATTCAGATGAGAAAGTATTTCTGGAACCAGGAAGTGATGACCCTCATATGGGTGGGGGTCCATTGGTGTAGCGCAGCATGGGGTGGAAGGAGCGGGCAAAGTTGTTGGCATGGTGACAGCTGTAGTCCTCCTCTGTCATGGGCACCAGGCAGGCTAAGCCAATCAAGAGCAGAAGGAGGAGCTGGAGGGGCAGAGCTGCCCTCAGGACCCTCAGGATAAAGGACTGGCCCCTTGGGGGGCACGAGGAGGACGAGGAAGAGGGGACCAGGGGGAAGTCAGAACGGGAGGAAGCGCAGCCAGCGCCGCTCTGAGAGCTGGTCAGGGAGAGAGAGAACGGCATTAGACACACCAGAAATAGCAGAGTATGATTTTAGACACAGGAACACACATATACACACACACATGAGTAAAAACTGTATAGAGGTATGATACCGTGAAAAGGGTTAAGATTGTAACAAACAACACACCAGAGTAAGCATACCAATCACACACACACACAAGGTTACTCAAACACTACAGAGAAAAGGTTACACACACTCATGCACAAACCAAAGCAGCAATTTCTACACACATAATCTCTCCTATGCACAGGGAACATGAAGTAAAATCCCTCCTAGCTGTCTCAGTCTTGTTTTTCTCACTGAGTGAGAAACCCTGGCCGTACAGCCGACTGTGTGAGAGTTCAATGCCACGTCTCATTCCGAGCAGAGACCGCTGTACCAGAGACCCCTCCAGAGACTCACAGAGAAGGAGCCAAGAGGAGAGAGGAACGCTGCGTTCCTCCACCTGGCCTCATCCTCACAGGGCTGCCTGGTGGCCTGGGGGAGGAAGCTGTTAGCAGTCTGTCTGTCTGAAGGCCATCCACACCCTATGTCTCTATCTACATGTCTCTATCTCTCATTAATAGTTTAAATTAATGGTGAGAGCATTGTGATGTGTGTTTTACCTCAGCAGCCCTACCTCAGGAGATCCACAGTTTGGGGCCGCAAAGAACCCCCTGATCTCCATGGCAACCTCGTCTACTAGATTTCAATTTCCGAAGCCAATTAGTGAGTAACAGGGAGCTAGCAGAGCTTGGGCCTGTTCATACAATGGAGACCATCAGCCCCAACAGAGCCTCATTACCTTTTCTCGACCACTCATCCCTGAGCTAATTTAGGGCCAGGCTTCAACCCGGCCTACATGTCATTATTAGGATCCATTTAATAGAAAGCACGGAGTGAAGACTCAAAAGAACAAAGAGAGCAGTACAGAGGTGGGTGGGTTATTAGTACGGCGGTGAGAGGGGGATGAAGGGAAAATAGAGATGGATAGAAAGGAAGGAGGAAGAGATTCAGACAGTTCATTACAGCAGATAGCTAGTTTTCTATTAAGAGAAAGAGAGGAATAGAGGGAGGGAAAGTGACTAAGAAAAAATCAGAAGGCAAAGTGAGTCAGCAAAGAAGAGGGGGGCGAAACAGATACTGTATATTCAGATAATGCCATCTAGTGGGTGAGAAATAACTACAGGGATTAGTGGTGCCAGATAGGTGAGCAGTAAAAAGATGACAGACAAGCGTTGGCAGCATTGTTCAGACAGCAGAGCACAGCAGCAGAGAGCAATGAAAGAACAGAAAACATTCCACTTTCATTCAATAAAGGAAGAAAGGAATCCCCTGAACTAGGTGATTCACGACTTTTAACAGCTGGCTTGGTTACGTCGCTTCTAGAAGGAAGGAAGATCATGGAACTCATATGGGCCAACGTTGGGGAAGTTTGGAGGGTTAAAGAGGATGCATCATTTCTCAACAGATAAGAGAGGCAGAAGAGGACCTATCAGAGGACCTATCACAGCTTCTGCCCTAACGAACTGGTTTAGGTTCGGTTTCCTAACCATATAGAGGATGCATAGAGTATAATTGATTTGAATGATTGACTGATTGGGTTAATAATTTGTACAGGTACAAAGTATGCAGTCATGGTTCCATCATCCTCCCATGGTTCTAGAGTCCAGGAGAGAGGTACCTGTGATGTGGGCCGCTCTCGGGGGGTCCTGGGTGGGCATGACTACTTTTGCCCCGGGGCTGTACCACGCAATGAGCAGGACGGGGGTAAAAGAAAGAAAGAATGGTTCAGTCCGGAGCAAATAAACACCAAGCTTCAGATGAGAGGAAAAAAACAACCCACAAATAACAGAAAGAGCAGTAACATCAATAGAACACCAACAACTAAAGTGCAGCAACAACATCCATGATGGTGATAGGAGTATCAAGAAACCGGGCTTTTCACATTGGATTGTTTAAGAATTACAATTACAACAATTCATTTACAGATATGTTCATCAAACATACTGTATATTAGCATCTATAGGTGGCTAGAAAATACATGAAATGTTGTTATCCTGTTCATTTGACATGTTTATTTGTTGCCAATGATTAGTAATGCTTCAGGATTTGATTAATAAATGATGATGATGATATAGTGGCGTTACAGTGGGCTGTAATGACTAGAAGCATTGATGTTTATAATTAGTTGCAATTACGCTACTGGCGAACACTACAGTTCTCCTCTAAAAAGCGTCAGTTAGTGAAAAGCCAGTGTTTCTTGTGCATTTTTGGCTACGCAGATCTACATGGTGAAGGTAGCAAAAACCCATCTCAAAGAACAACAGCTTGTGGGGCAACATATTCCTTAGTGGTGTAGCGTCATATTAGCAGGGCAGCAATAAAGCAATCTATAAACAAAGGGTAAAACGCAACGTCAATGAATTGCCTTAATTAACTGAATGAAAACAGAAAGGGCTGGTGGGTGGCTGCGGGGTAAAAGCTGGGGTAGAGAGTTGTCCTGTGGGGTTAGCATGCATTGGGAGAGGGAAAGGGGGTGACATTTTGGGTTAAGAATAACATTTGGGAGATCACTCTATAAATCGGTCAGGGTGAATCGCTATTTCTCTAACCAGTATACCCCACACTAATGACTTTCTACACACATAACAGCCCCCGGTAAAGGACTGTGACATCCTAGATAGGTACAAAGGGAGACATTACCGATCGCCGGCGACTCGTTGAGGTCCCCTCTGAGATGGGGCTGGTGGATCCAGAGATGTCAGATTTGTCCACAGCAGACAAAGGCAGCGAGTCCTACAAAGGATCAATAATATGGACAAGGACAGACAGTCAGTCTGAAGACTAGTCTTGATTTTTCTCTTGATGCTCATCTGGACACACAGGGTGCATTTCACTATTTCATTCACTAGTACTAACTAGTTACCTGGAGAGTGATTGTCATAATGGTTGCACTAAAAAGCCCACACTGTAAATGTATGTGATACGGCTGTAGGTCTTCTGTGTATTTTCCTCTGACCTGTGTGTCCATGGTTTCCAGTCTCCTCTCCAGGCCCTCCAGGTCAGTGCTGACCTCCCGGAGGAGCAGCCGCAGCCTGTTCCCGATCACATGCACCTTCTCCTGGGCCTCCAGATGCTCACTACCCTGGAGCTGGTTCTGGGCCTGCTTTGAAGCCTGGGGTTGGCTTTGGGACGTGGCCTGGGTGTGGACAAGCAGCTGGGCTGAGAGCTCTTGGAGGGAGGAAGCCTTCTGCTGGGAGTCCAGCAGCTCACGCTTGATTTGCTGGAGGTGAATGGGGAAGGAGGTGAGAGGGGTAGTGGTAAATATAATTGATTTGGGCTAGGCTACAATCCTTTAGGATATTGGTCTTTTGAGAGGATAAACAGATTTGGAGTGTTGCCCACAGTTTGTGTGTATTGGTGTGGAAAGTACCGTGAGTGTTCTGTGGTGAGCCCGTAGTGTTTCACGGTCGAGCCTGGGGGGGATGGGGACAACCTCGTTCCTCCTACGGTCAATGTTCTCCAACCACAACAGCAGACCGTGGCTCAGCTCATGGAACTCCTAGAGAGTGAGAGAAGAGAGATGAGAGATGAGAGAAGAGAGAAGAGAGAGAGATGACAGATGATTAACAGACAGAATAACACAGGTTTCTTTTATGTGTGTGTGTATGACTGTGTACGTTTACATGTAAGTGTTTGTTGTACCTGACACTGCATCAGGGCCCTCTGTAGCTCTGCCCTCCAGTCCTCCAGCGATGAGCCCAGCCAATCCCAGCGTGAGTTCATCTCCTTCAGCCCGTCCCTCAGCTCCCACGCCTCCTTTGAGTCGGGATCTGATTGGAGGAAGTCAGCGCTGCTCAGGTTGATTGACAGGACCTGGGACTTGTGGCCGTCCATGGCCTTCTGCAGCTCCTGGAAGAGTGGAGAGGATAAATGAGTGACTGTGTGTGTTTGGCTGTTTGTTTGTAAGTATTTGTGCAATTGTTATGTTACGTCTTGGACCGTATGGGAATGTTTACCACGTGCATATACACTATGTGTAACACTATCAGTATAATGTATAATAAATATAATAATGGGAGAAGTACTGTAGGTAGACTGACCCATACTGCCCTTTACTGGTTTACAGTAGTTATAAATAGGCTTGGTGATGACAGAGCAGAGCTAGTACAGGAGCACTAACAGTAGGTGTCAGTAAACTAGGTGTAGGTTAGCGAACCCCACCAGGCTTCAGATCAGCCGGGCTATTTATAGTCTGTTGACATTCTTGGGTCTGATGTGTTACAGACTACAGCAGCTGGGTTGTGTGAAGTGTTACAGACTACAGCAGCTGGGTTGTGTGAAGTGTTACAGACTACAGCAGCTGGGATGTGTGATGTGTTACAGACTACAGCAGCTGGAATGTGTGATGTGTTACAGACTACAGCAGCTGGCCAGTCTGATGTGTTACAGACTACAGCAGCTGGCCAGTCTGATGTGTTACAGACTACAGCAGCTGGGCTGTGTGATGTGTTACAGACTACAGCTGCTGGCCTGTGTGATGTGTTACAGACTACAGCAGATAGGCTTTCTAATGTGTTACAGACTACAGCAGATAGGCTGTCTGATGTGTTACAGACTACAGCAGCTGGCCTGTCTGATGTGTTACAGACTACAGCAGCTGGGCTGTGTCATGTGTTACAGACTACAGCAGCGGGACTGATGTGTTACAGACTACAGCAGCTGGACTGATGTGTTACAGACTACAACAGCTGGTCTGATGTGCTACAGACTACAGCAGCTGGACTGTGTGATGTGTTACAGACTACAGCAGCTGGTCTGATGTTTTACAGACTACAGCAGCTGGCCTGTGTGATGTGTTACAGACCACAGCAGATGGCCTGTCTAATGTGTTACAGACTACAGCAGCTGGTCTGATGTGTAACAGACTACAGCAGCTGGGCTGTATCATGTGTAACAGACTACAACAGCTGGGCTGTGTGATGTGTTACAGACTACAGCAGCTGGGCTGTGTCATGTGTTACAGACTACAGCAGCTGGAATGTGTGATTAGTTACAGACTACAGCAGCTGGGCTGTATCATGTGTAACAGACTACACCAGCTGGGCTGTGTGATGTGTTACAGACTACAGCAGCTGGGCTGTGTCATGTGTTACAGACTACAGCAGCTGGAATGTGTGATGTGTTACAGACTACAGCAGCTGGTCTGATGTTTTACAGACTACAGCAGCTGGCCTGTGTGATGTGTTACAGACCACAGCAGATGGCCTGTCTAATGTGTTACAGACTACAGCAGCTGGTCTGATGTGTTACGGACTACAGCAGCTGGTCTGATGTGTTACAGACTACAACAGCTGGGATGTGTGATGTGTTACAGACTACAGTAGTTGGGCTGTGTGATGTGTTACAGACTACAGCAGCTGGGCTATGTGATGTGTTACAGACTACAGCAGCTGGAATGTGTGATGTGTTACAGACTACAGAAGCTGGTCTGATGTGTTACAGACCACAGCAGCTGGTCTGATGTGTTACAGACTACAACAGCTGGGCTGTGTGATGTGTTACAGACTACAGCAGCTGGTCTGATGTGTTACAGACTACAGCAGCTGGCCTGTCTGATGTATTACAGACTACAGCAGCTGGGCTGTCTGATGTGTTACAGACTACAGTAGCTGGTCTGATGTGTTACAGACTACAGCAGCTGGTCTGATGTGTAACAGACTACAGCAGCTGGTCTGATGTGTTACAGACTGCAGCAGCTGGTCTGATGTGTTACAGACTGCAGCAGCTGGTCTGATGTGTTACAGACTGCAGCAGCTGGTCTGATGTGTTACAGACTGCAGCAGCTGGTCTGATGTGTTACAGACTACAGCAGCTGGTCTGATGTGTAACAGACTGTGGCTGGGTTGTGTGAAGTGTTACAGACTACAGCAGCTGGAATGTGTGATGTGTTACAGACTACAGCAGCTGGCCAGTCTGATGTGTTACAGACTACAGCAGCTGGCCTGTGTGATGTGTTACAGACCACAGCAGCTGGGCTGTCTGATGTGTTACAGACTACAGCAGCTGGCCTGTGTGATGTGTTACAGACCACAGCAGCTGGGCTGTCTGATGTGTTACAGACCACAGCAGCTAGGCTGTGTGATGTGTTACAGACTACAGCTGCTGGGCTGTCTGACGTGTTACAGACTACAGCAGCTGGGCTGTGTGTTACAGACTACAGCAGATAGGCTGTCTGATGTGTTACAGACTACAGCAGATGGCCTGTCTAATGTGTTACTGACTACAGCAGATAGGCTGTCTAATGTGTTACATACTACAGCAGATAGGCTGTCTGATGTGTTACAGACTACAGCAGATGGCCTGTCTAATGTGTTACAGACTACAGCAGATAGGCTGTCTAATGTGTTACAGACTACAGCAGATAGGCTGTCTGATGTGTTACAGACTACAGCAAATAGGTTGTCTGATGTGTTACAGACTACAGCAGCTGGCCTGTCTGATGTGTTACAGACTCCAGCAGCTGGAATGTGTGATGTGTTACAGACTACAGCAGCTGGACTGATGTGTTACAGACTACAGCAGCTGGACGGATGTGTTACAGACTACAGCAGCTGGTCTGATGTTTTACAGACTACAGCAGCTGGTCTAATGTGTTACAGACCACAGCAGCTGGCCTGTCTAATGTGTTACATACTACAGCAGCTGGTCTGATGTGTAACAGACTACAGCAGCTGAGCTGTGTCATGTGTAACAGACTACAACAGCTGGGCTGTGTGATGTGTTACAGACTACAGCAGCTGGGCTGTGTCATGTGTTACAGACTACAGCAGCTGGAATGTGTGATGTGTTACAGACTACAGCAGCTGGTCTGTGTCATGTGTTACAGACTACAGCAGCTGGAATGTGTGATGTGTTACAGACTACAGCAGCTGGTCTAATGTGTTACAGACCACAGCAGCTGGTCTGATGTGTTACAGACTACAGCAGCTGGGCTGTGTCATGTGTTACAGACTACAGCAGCTGGAATGTGTGATGTGTTACAGACTACAGCATCTGGGCTGTGTCATGTGTTACAGACTACAGCAGCAGGAATGTGTGATGTGTTACAGACTACAGCAGCTGGGCTGTGTCATGTGTTACAGACTACAGCAGCTGGAATGTGTGATGTGTTACAGACTACAACAGCTGGTCTGATGTGTTACAGACCACAGCAGCTGGTCTGATGTGTTACAGACTACAGCAGCTGGGCTGTGTGATGTGTTATAGACTACAGCAGCTGGTCTGATGTGTTACAGACTGCAGCAGCTTTTCCGATGTGTTACAGACTACAGTAGCTGGTCTGATGTGTTACATACTACAGCAGCTGGTCTGATGTGTTACAGACTACAGCAGCTGGTCTGATGTGTAACAGACTACAGCAGCTGGGGTGATGTGTAACAAACTACAGCAGCTGGGATGATGTGTTACAGACTGCAGCAGCTGGTCTGATGTGTTACTGACTACAGCAGCTGGTCTGATGTGTTACAGACTGCAGCAGCTGGTGTGATGTGTTACAGACTACAGCAGCTGGTCTGATGTGTAACAGACTGCAGCAGCTGGTCTGATGTGTTACAGACTACAGTAGCTGGTCTGATGTGTTACAGACTACAGCAGCTGGTCTGATGTGTTACAGACTACAGCAGCTGGTCTGATGTGTAACAGACTACAGCAGCTGGGGTGATGTGTAACAAACTACAGCAGCTGGGATGATGTGTTACAGACTGCAGCAGCTGGTCTGATGTGTTACAGACTGCAGCAGCTGGTCTGATGTGTTACAGACTACAGCAGCTGGGGTGATGTGTTACAGACTAGAGCAGATGGCCTGTCTAATGTGTTACAGACTACAGCAGATAGGCTGTCTGATGTGTTACAAACTACAGCAGATAGGTTGTCTGATGTGTTACAGACTACAGCAGCTGGCCTGTCTGATGTGTTACAGACTCCAGCAGCTGGAATGTGTGATGTGTAACTGACTACAGCAGCTGGGGTGATGTGTTTGTGCTATATAGGTCTCTGCCTGGGCACTGGACCCGCAGGCTCGTGATTACACTGTACATGGGTATGGGAAATCCTAGAGACAATGGGTATCATGTGGCACATAGATGCAAATGGTATACATAAGATGCACGCACACACACCTTGAGCTTTCTGATCCTCTGTTGGATGGTGTGTATGTCTGTGCTGAGGTCTAGCACCCGTAGCTGTCCCAGCTCTGCCTCTGCCTCGCACAGCCATGCCCTCATGGTCTGCAGGTCTGAGATCAGCTGGTGACGCTGCTGCAGGTTCTGCTTCTGGCTGTGTTTGTCCCTCAGAGACCGAGCCTGAATCAGCTCCCAGCGCTCAATCACACCTTGGGGAGAGAAGTAACACAGTTTCAGTTGACTCATCCCTCATTATTGATTATAATAAGCGAGAGAGAGTGTGTGTATGTGTGTTTGTGTGTGTATCACCAACCTGCACTCTGGCTGTCTGTGCTGGTGGGGTTGGTGAGTCCTGGCATGTCATCATCCTCCTCAGTCAGCTGTCCTCCAGCCCTCTTCACTGCATCTATACTGCCCCGACACTCTCCCATCAGACGCATCTACAACAGACAGGGAACATAGTCTTATCATGCTACGACATGACATTTGGGTTTTTCTGTATATTTCTTACAGTTTTATCCATACTATTACTAGGAGATTTTCTAAGAGAGAAAGCCCTCACATAGCCCATGTAAGTCGAGTCCAGCTCAGGGCTGGTGCTGGCCTGGCCACTGCAGGCATCCGCCTCTCCCTGCTGGACAGAGTAGCGGCCAGAGTCCACAGCCTGGTCCAACTGTCTCAGGTGGGCCTCCAGCTGACCTGGCTCACCTGTGGGGTCAGGAGGGGGTCAGCCAACGAGGAGAGAGAATTCTCTGGGGGTTTGTTTTTTGCCAGTCTACAATTTCATTTTGACAAACAGTAGTGGTAGATACTGGCAGACTGGTCCACCTTTGAGAACATGCTCATAATGGAAAAAACAAGCAATGTTAAAAGTTAGTCAGTGTTGAAAAACTGCAAACAAAGAAGGAAAAGTATGTGGTTTATATGATCAGTTGCGTGATGTGATACCAATAAAGGTGAATGGAAAAGTGCTTTAGCATGCTATTGTGTATACATTCTTATATGGTGTATACATTCTTATATGGTGTATACATTCTTATACGGTGTATACATTCTTATACGATGTATACATTCTTATATGGTGTATACATTCTTATATGGTGTATACATTCTTATATGGTGTATACATTCTTATATGGTGTATACATTCTTATATTGTGTATACATTCTTATACGGTGTATACATTCTTATATGGTGTATACATTCTTATATGCTGTATACATTCTTGAATAATGATTGTGCTTGCAACAATGGTGAATGATGCACGCTATGTTAATTTACCACAGTTGAACAGGCATGTTAGTATATTTAGTTTTGTGATATGTTATTGACATGCGATGATAAATTACACATATGCCTTGTTTGCTCATCATACTTTATTAACATGCTATGGCAAATTATATGGTATTTGTGCTTAAGCACGTTAGCATGCTATGGTAAATTATATGGTATTTGTGCTTAAGCACGTTAGCATGCTAGTGTGGCTAGTTGCCTACCAGAGGAGGATCTCAGTGTGCTCTCTGTCAGTTTTATATAGGCCTCTGGGCTTTCTGGTATAACTACATCTGCAAAGAGAGATATGCACAGTCCTCACAATTAGAACAAGGGACATTGGACAAGTAGGTAGTGTGTATAGGTTTAATTGTATGCTTTTTTCATCCTATTACTCTTAATTTCACATGTTTGAGAACTGGTAATCTATTTAATGCTGGTGTAGATGCATGGGCTTTTTAAATGCTACAAATATCCTAAGTAAACGATCACTTTGATGGGAGAACATCTTGCAGTATATCCTTGTTATTATTTTTGTTGTTTGTATAACAGTGAATTCCCCTTGGACATCAATAAAACACTTATCAATAAAGTATTGATCTGTCCATCTCCAGCAGCAGTTTGTAGTAGTATTATACCAACCTGACAACACAGCGGCAGTCTGTAGTAGTATTATACCAACCTGACAACACAGCGGCAGTCTGTAGTAGTATTATACCAACCTGACAACACAGCGGCAGTCTGTAGTAGTATTATACCAACCTGACAACACAGCGGCAGTCTGTAGTAGTATTATACCAACCTGACAACACAGCGGCAGTCTGTAGTAGTATTATACCAACCTGACAACACAGCGGCAGTCTGTAGTAGTATTATACCAACCTGGCAACACAGCGGCAGTCTGTAGTAGTATTATACCAACCTGGCAATACAGCGGCAGTCTGTAGTAGTATTATACTAACCTGACAACACAGCGGCAGTCTCTAGTGGTATTATACTAACCTGACAATACAGCGGCAGTCTGTAGTAGTATTATACTAACCTGACAACACAGCGGCAGTCTGTAGTAGTATTATACTAACCTGACAACACAGCGGCAGTCTGTAGTAGTATTATACTAACCTGACAACACAGCGGCAGTCTCTAGTGGTATTATACTAACCTGACAACACAGCGGCAGTCTGTAGTAGTATTATACTAACCTGACAACACAGCGGCAGTCTGTAGTAGTATTATACTAACCTGACAACACAGCGGCAGTCTGTAGTGGTATTATACTAACCTGACAACACAGCGGCAGTCTGTAGTAGTATTATACTAACCTGACAATACAGTGGCAGCCGACCTGAGGTACTCCTCCTCCTGCTCCTGTCCTCTGCCCCTTTCTGACCCCAGACCCCGCCCTCCAGCACTCTCAAGCCCCCGGCTCAGGTCGTAGTCGTGGTCCCACTCCAGTGGGATAGAGTCCATGCTGGCTGGGGTGTCCCGGCCCGAGCGGTCCGCCTGTGGGGGGAGGACAGAGCCCGAGGTGGGGAGACTGGAGGGGCAGGGGAGAGAGGAGTCACCCCACTGCAGGTCAGAGAGATCAGCCGACTCGTCCATGTCCAGATCTCGGTCAGAACAGTCTAGTTCATCATCGGCAAGCTGAAGGGAAGGAGAGGGGGAGTGAGTGTGTGCGTTTGTATGTACGAGGTTATGATAGTTATATCATATTGGCAAATGGACCATATCTTCTTGTAGTGTGTGTGTGTGTGTTCTGTAAGAAAAATACATTACTCACAGGCAGGCGTGTCAGCTTCTTGTAGTATCTGTCGACACGTCCAAACACCTCCTGCCAGTACCTCTGTAGCTCCTCCAGTTCCTCCTCTAGAACAGCACCATCCAGAGGCTCACTCTTCTCTATCAGGGCCTCCCCCTGCCTGAACACCAGCTCAATCTGCCCTGTGTTCAGAGAGATCTCCTGCTGGAACGCCTGAACACACACACACACAGAGGGCAAAGGTCAGGGGTTAGACGTTTCAGTATGTTTCCAAGGGGAATCGGGGAAATGCTTTTATCTCTATTTGTTATGCCAGTTAAATCCGTCATGGGAGGATACTAGTTACATACAGCACAGGAGGAGACCAAGTCAGATAGTTAAATTGCCAAGCCGTCATAGAGAGTTCATTCAAACTAAAAAAACATTGAAAATATAGCATTCAAATTCACACACACGTACTCGAATGCACGCACGTATGCATGCACGCACACTCGGGACACACTGTTCTTACCACAGGAGGTTGGTGGCACCTTAATTGGGGGCGACGGGCTCATGGTAATGACTGGAGTGGAATCAGTGGAACCGTATCAAATACATCAAACACATCATGGTTTCCATGGTTTCCATGTGTTTGATGCCATTCCATTTGATCCATTCCAGACATTATTATGAGCCGTCCTCCCCCCAGCAGCCTCCACTGGTTCTTACCCTTAGCTGTTTGATCTTAGCCTGAACATCACACTCTGAGAAGTGTTCTATGTTGGTGAGCTGCAGGTCCATCTCAGTGAGCCACACCAGGATGCTGTCTCTAGCTGTCTCAAACTCCTCCCTCTGACCAATAAAGTGCTGAGAGAACACACAGAGAGTGAAACAGTGTTATAGGGCTGTTTAAAAACTAGATTAAAACAGTGTTATAGGTCTGTTTAATAACTAGATTAAAACAGTGTTATAGGGCTGTTTAATAACTAGACTAAAACAGTGTTATAGGTGTGTTTAATAACTAGACTAAAACAGTGTTATAGGTCTGTTTAATAACTAGATTAAAACAGTGTTATAGGGCTGTTTAATAACTAGACTAAAACAGTGTTATAGGTGTGTTTAATAACTAGACTAAAACAGTGTTATAGGTGTGTTTAATAACTAGACTAAAACAGTGTTATAGGTCTGTTTAATATCTAGACTAAAACAGTGATCAGAGTGAAACTAAGTATTTGTGAGTTTCTACTCTTTTATCTTCACAACAAAATGATGTGATAAATCTTGACCTGACCAGGCTCTGCTATGTCATCACCATGTTTCATAACATATGTTATGACATCATGACATTTCCCAGCATACCTTGAGCCTGCGCAGGATGGAGGCAACCCTCTTCTGCAGGTTGTCCCAGCGCCGGTTCCCATCATGCACCATTTCACGCAGGCGGCAGGAGGAGTCTGTGCGGTTCTCTCTGGCCAGTCGGCGGTACTGCTTATTGATCAGCTCCAGCTGGGTCAGAAACTCCTGGACCTGCCTCTGGAAGGCCTAGGACACACACATGATCAGAATGAAGATTTTATACAAATACTGTACACATACAAAATAAAATACAAAGTAAATGTAAGGTTGGTGGTCTCAGTATGTGTAACTGGTTGATTATTTTGACCCAACAACGGTTTCAAGTAAGCCTGTGGTATTCTGGGATGACACTGACACATGACCCCATTGGCCCTGGTCAGCTACTGCAGGAAAAATGTGACGGCCAGCAAAGACAGATTCCAGTAATCTGATCTCCCCCTTCTCTTACTCTGCACTCTCTCACTTTACCCCATATGCCCCCCCCCCTTCACTTTGCACTGTACACACACGCTCTCTCATTCTTACTTCATCTCTCGATCTCTCTTCCTACCCTGTCTTTACAACTATTTAAACTCTTCCCCTCCTTTCCTTCCTTTTTCTCTGCCCACAACCGCTCTCTAACCTGTACCTCAAACTTCAACTGCTCTCTAACCTGTGCCTCAAACTTCAACCGCTAACCTGTACCTCAAACTTCAACCGCTCTCTAACCTGTACCTCAAACTTCCACCGCTCTCTAACCTGTACCTCAAACTTCAACCGCTCTCTAACCTGTACCTCAAACTTCAACCGCTCTGTAACCTGTACCTCAAATTTCAACAGCTCTCTAACCTGTACCTCAAACTTCAACCGCTCTCTAACCTGTACCTCAAACTTCAACCGCTCTGTAACCTGTACCTCAAACTTCAACCGCTCTCTAACCTGTACCTCAAATTTCAACCGCTCTCTAACCTGTACCTCAAACTTCAACCGCACTCTAACCTGTACCTCAAATTCCAACCGCTCTCTAACCTGTACCTCAAACTTCAACCGCTCTCTAACCTGTACCTCAAACTTCAACCGCTCTCTAACCTGTACCTCAAACTTCAACAGCTCTCTAACCTGTACCTCAAACTTCAACCGCTCTCTAACCTGTACCTCAAACTTCAACCGCTCTCTAACCTGTACCTCAAACTTCAACCGCTCTCTAACCTGTACCTCAAACTTCAACCGCTCTCTAACCTGTACCTCAAACTTCAACCGCTCTCTAACCTGTACCTCAAACTTCTTGAGCTCCTCCTTTGCGATGGTGTATAGAACTCCAGAGGAGTTGGGAAGAGCAGCCGTCCTCTCTGAGGTCTTCAGCCACTCCTCAAACCGAGAGAAGTCATCCAGAAACTTCTGCCACAGCCTCCACGTCTCCTCAATCCTACAAGAAGATGAGAGAGTGACGTTTGATACACACTTAGGGTTGCAAGGGGAGGGTATACTACTGGAAACTTTTGAAGTTTACCAGTAAACTACCAGAATTTTGATAACTTTCAAGGAATATATGGAATGTTATTAGATGGCATCTAGTGGCCTTTTTGGGTACTTCAGATTATCACAGGTTTCTGTAATTATCTCTGGCCCTCTGTGTGGCCTTATCACATGGAAAATATATTTAACAAATCTAATAGAGATTATTTTAAAATCAAATATAGAATGACAAAGTTGTAAAACATTATCCTTAAAATAAACCATCAACTTAGTGAATACCGTTGGTGTTTAATATGCGAGTTTCAGCATGAAATATATATATATTTTTTTACTCTTTTATTTATTTTACTATGTCATTATGTCTTTGTTATAAATGTTTTGTGGCCAAACTGGTGGCAGTTGTGAAAAAAGACAATAGTTGAAAGAGTTAATTTAAAATAATGGCATTGTTTATTAGAATTTATTTATTTTTCATTAATTAGGCAATTTTCACTTTAACCATATGGCCTATTTCCTAGAAACTCATGGAAGATATGAACACATATTTACAAAATGACTACTATTTACGAAAGTTTTTCAAATAATGTATTCAAGTATAAATTACCAAAGTTACCATAGATTGCAATAGATATCCTGTTAATTACCAAAATTACAGAAGATTCCGCTAACTTTGGTAAATTACCGGTAGCTTTGCATCCCTAGACACACTGGAGGTTTGCAAGAGTAGAAAATAGAGTTCCTACACAGTGGGGCCAAAAAATATTTAGTCAGCCACCAATTATGCAAGTTCTCCCACTTAAAAAGATGAGAGTGGCCTGTAATTTTCATCATAGGTACACTTCAACTATGACAAGACAAAATGAGGGAAAAAAATACAGAAAATCACATATTAGGATTTTTAATGAATTTATTTGCAAATTATGGTGGAAAATAAGTATTTGGTCAATAACAAAAGTTTATCTCAATACTTTGTTATATACCCTTTGTTGGCAATGACAGAGGTCAAACATTTTCTGTAAGTCTTCACGAGGTTTTCACACACTGTTGCTGGTATTTTGGCCCATTCCTCCATGCAGATCTCCTCTAGAGCAGTGATGTTTTAGGGCTGTTGCTGGGTAACACAGACTTTCAACTCCCTCCAAAGATTTTCTATGGGGTTGAGATCTGGAGACTGGCTAGGCCACTCCATGACCTTGAAATGCTTCTTACGAAGCCACTCCTTCGTTGCCCGGGCGGTGTGTTTGGGATCATTGTCATGTTGAAAGACCCAGCCACGTTTCATCTTCAATGCCCTTGCTGATGGAAGGAGGTTTTCACTCAAAATCTCACGATACATGGCCCCATTCATTCTTTCCTTTACACGGATCAGTCGTCTGGTCCATTTGTAGAAAAACAGCCCCAAAGCATGATGTTTCCACCCCCATGCTTCACAGTAGGTATGGTGTTCTTTGGATGCAACTCAGCATTCTTTGTCCTCCAAACACGACGAGTTGAGTTTTAACCAAAATGTTCTTTTTTGGTTTCATCTGACCATATGACATTCTCAAAATCTTCTTCTGGATCATCCAAATGCTCTCTAGCAAACTTCAGACGGGCCTGGACATGTACTGGCTTTAGCAGGGGGACACGTCTGGCACTGCAGGATTTGAGTCCCTGGCGGCGTAGTGTGTTACTGATGGTAGGCTTTGTTACTTTGGTCCCAGCTCTCTGCAGGTCATTCACTAGGTCCCCCCGTGTGGTTCTGGGATTTTTGCTCACCGTTCTTGTGATCATTTTGACCCAATGGGGTGAGATCTTGCGTAGAGCCCCAGACCGAGGGAGATTATCAGTGGTCTTGTATGTCTTCCATTTCCTAATAATTGCTCCCACAGTTGATTTCTTCAAACCAAGCTGCTTACCTATTGCAGATTCAGTCTTACCAGCCTGGTGCGGGTCTACAATTTTGTTTCTGGTGTCCTTTGACAGCTCTTTGCTCTTGGCCATAGTGGAGTTTGGAGTGTGACTGTTTGAGTTTGTGGACAGGTGTCATTTATACAGATAACAAGTTTAAACAGGTGCCATTAATACAGGTAACGAGTGGAGGACAGAGGAGCCTCTTAAAAAAGAAGTTACAGGTCTGTGAGAGCCAGAAATCTTGCTTGTTTGTAGGTGACCAAATACTTTTTTTCCACCATAATTTGCAAATAAATTCATTCAAAATCCTACAATGTGATTTTCTGGATTTTTTTTTCTCATTTTGTCCATCATAGATGAAGCGTACCTATGATGAAAATTACAGGCCTCTCTCATCTTTTTAAGTGGGAGAACTTGCACAATTGGTGGCTGACTAAATACGTTTTTGCCCCACTGTATGTACTGTGTGTGTGTGTGTGTGTGCGTGTGTGTGTGTGTGTGTGCGCGTGTGTGTGTGTGTGTGTGTGTGTGTGTGTGTGTGTGTGTGTGTGTGTGTGTGTGTGTGTGTGTGTGTGTGTGTGTGTGTGTGTACTGTACTGTATGTGTATAGGACCCACTTGAGCCTCCTTTCCATGGACATGGCACAGATGTTCCTCCAGCGTCGGTCCAGGCCCCTGGTGGCCTGCTGGATGGAGTCACACTCTGTCTCCGTAGAACAGGCGTCACAGTCATGTAGCAACACTTCACACAGGTTCAACACAGACGCCACGCCAGTACTGTGCTTCTCTATGTCCCGCTGAATGTCCTGGAGGTGGAGAAAGGGGAAGGCAGAGAGAGAAGAAAGATAAGGATGGGTGGAGAAAGGTCAAGGGATGAAGAGTGGGTAGAATTGGAGGGAACAGAAACAGTGGGTGAGAAAAAAACACTGTCTTGAAATACCATAAAGACCTCACTTGGGCGATGACTTTCTACCCTGTTACATCATCACCAGTTGTTCAGATGTTTACCACGTACTTTAGGAAATAAATCAAACCACATGATCTGATCATGTAGCTAGCCTTGCCTGCCTGTCTGTCTCTTTCAGAGTGAGTGTGTGTTCCTCCTACCTGCTGCTGGTTGAGTTTCCTCTGTATCTCCTGCGCGTCACAGGTGTCGTAGACGAGAGGTCTGGTCAGCTCTGTCTCGATGTGAGCGAGCCAGGAGCGCAGACTGCACATGTTCTTATCCAGCTGCTGCACCGCAACCAGCGTCTCCCTCAACTTCTTCACCCTGAGAGAGAGATTCAGTCATGTTAGATTCAGTCAGTCACCCTCCATACAAACAAACTAAATACTACCACAACTTCCTTCTACTACATTCTATTACAGAAACCTTACCTATTGTATGTAGTCATACAATCACTGAAGATATCGACCATAACCACTAAAAAACTACAACAACAACTCAACAACCAAGAAGCAACCGTAACAACACAATATCACTCAGCTCCCCCATTATCACTAGTCCTCCAGTAGGAATGAGAGGTAGAGAGGGGGGCCCCAGTACCACAACAAACCATAACCAACATGTCTGCAACCGAGAGGGCTGCAGGAGTGGAAGATGATATCCTGAGGTCAGAAGGGTTTAGGGATATGTTTACAGGACATATTTATGTGAATATTAAACTCCTAGTGTAACCCCACATAACATCTGTCTGGGATTCATTTAGGATCTAAATATGTAAAATGTTTATGGAGGTTGTGAGAAATGGAAAGAATGTCCTCTGATTTTAAATATGCCCATTATAAACTGCCAAAGGAGCAGAGTCAACTCTTCACATTCACACTACTACACCCTTCAAAGTTATGCAGCTCTCTCACATCGTCCCTCCCTGTCACACCAGAAATACTAGTATTGAATGCAGGCAGGAGCCATTCTGTACTGGATCCACTAATTAAAGTAAATAAGTTGTTACCCATATGACGTGTTTAGCAGGCCTCTGCCACTTTAGACACCCTATACCCCTGTGACTGTGACTGTACAGGAGGCTGTATCACAGACCGGTCTATAGGGGCAGACGATATGGCATTATTATTTCAGCTGTGTATAGCCCATGAGTACTCTGATCTATAAATGGACTGCCTCATCAGAATGTCATCATGCCAGGGAACTCACATCAATCAAATCAAATTTGATTTGTTGGATACACATATTTAGCATTTGTATTATGGGTGTAGCGAAATGCTTGTGTTCCTAGCTCCAACAGTGCAGTAATAGCTAACGATACACATAAATCTAAAAGTAAAAGAAAGGAATTAAGAAACACATAAATATTATGAAGAGCAATGTCAGAGCGGCATTGACTAGAATACAGTACACACAGTGCCTTCGGAAAGTATTCAGACCCATTCCCATTTTCCACATTTTGTTACGTTACAGCCTTATTTAAAATTGCTAAAATAAAAAAAAATCCTCATCAATCTACACACAATACCCCATAATGACAAAGTGAAAAACAGGTTTTTAGACATTTTTGCAACTGGATATATATTTTTAAACAGAAATACATTATTTACATAAGTATTCAGACTCTTTGCTATGAGACTCAAAATTGAGCTCAGTTGCATCCTGTTTCCATTGATAATCGTTAAGATGTTTCTACAACTTGATTGGAGTCCACCTTTGGTAAATTCAATTGATTGGCCATTATTTGGAAAGGCACACACATGTCTATATAAGGTCCCACAGTTTACAGTGCATGTCAGAGCAAAAACCAAGCCATGAGGTCGAATGAATTGTCCGTAGATCTCAGAGACAGGATTGTGTCGAGGCACAGATCTGGGGAAGGGTACCAAAAAATGTCTACAGTGTTGAAGGTCCCCAAGAACACAGTGTCCTCCATTATTCTTAAATGGAAGAAGTATGGAACCACCAAGACTCTTCCTAGAGCTGGCTGCCTGGCCAAACTGAGAAGGGCCCTGGTGAGAGAGGTGACCATGAACCCAATGGTCCCTCTGACAGAGCTCCAGAGTTCCTCTGTGGCGATGGGAGAACCTTCCAGAAGGATAACCATCTCTGCAACACTCCACCAATCAGGCCTTTATGGTAGAGTGGCCAGACTGAAGCCACTCCTCAGTAAAAGGCACATGACAGGCAAAAGGAATCTCAGACCATGAGAAACAAGATTCTCTGTTCTGATGAAACCAAGATGGAACTATTTGGATTGGATGCCAAGTGTCACGCCTGGAGGAAACCAGGCACCATCCTTATGGCATGGCGGTGGCAGCATCATGCTGAGCGGATGTTTTTCAGCAGCAGGGACTGGGAGACTAGTCAGGATTGAGGGTAAGATGAACGGAGCAAAGTACAGATGAAAACCTGCTCCGGAACACTCAGGACCTCAGGCTGGGGTGAAGGTTCACCCCAGCCTGAGGAAAAAGTCAAGGGGTCTGAATTCTTTCCGAATTAACATATATATATGAAATTAGTAAAACAGTATGTAAACATTATTAAAGTGACCAAAAGTTGTCAAAAATATAAATAGTAAAGTAAAGTACAGATACCCCAAAAAACTACTTAAGCACTACTTTGAAGTATTTTTACATAAGTACTTTACTCCACTGGTAACTGGGTGGTAGCTGGCTAGTGGCAGTGACTAAGTTCAGGGCAGGGTACTAGGTGGAAGCCGGCTAGTGATGGCTATTTAACAGTCAGATGGCATTGAGATAAAAGCTGTTTTTCAGTCTCTCGGTCCCATCTTTGATGCACCTGTATTGACCTCGCCTTCTGGATGATAGTGTGTGAACAGGCCGTGGTGACATAGTTTAGTGGCTCCCAACATTGATACATGCTCTGTATATTAACAATATTATAATCAGTGTTGGGATTAGTTACTTTGGATTAGTTGGGATTAGTTACTTTACAATATTACTTTGTGTGGAAAGTAACATGTTATCTTACTAGTTATTAGTGTTTGATTTGGACTGAAATAGGTGCCGGTATTCATTTTGGGTGTCTGTACTATTTATATTTAGGTGCAGGAGCTCCACAATACTTTTGAGCTAATATTATATAAGATGTGCAGGAGCTCAAGCAGTAGAAATTTGAGGTGCCAGTAAAATCTGTACAGATTTCCTATCTTTTCATTTAAAATCTTTCTCTGGAGCTGCCAATTCTGGATATAAACTGCATGTAAACTACATGGAACCATAGAGATGTCTAGAGTGCACACTTGCCACTAGGCGGGAAAGACTTCTATGGGCTTTTCTATCACAGAAGCGATCAATAGCAAAGATCAGAGCTGCGCCCTCTATACATTTCTATGGAAAGCAGATGTCATGACATTTGTCCAAACAGCCTTTCCCAGCTTGCCCAGAACTAAATGAGGAAGCAAGTCGAGATCGGATCATGGAAACGCGTCCGGTAGTGATATGATTCTGAAAGTATCATGTTATTTGACAAAGTAACTGTAATGATATTACCCAATTTGAAAGTAATCTGATTACGTAATGTTACCGCCCACACGGATTACAATCAATATCCCTAATATTCTAAATCACCAGCTATTTGCACAAGGTGAAAAGAATATAACATTCAAATCAAATCAAATCAAATCAAATTTATGTACTGTTTATGCTTCTCACCCTAAGCAGCTACAGTATGTTTTGAACTGAGTAAAAGTCACTAAGCTATCTCATGCTTCTCTCTTGTTGTTACCCACTGATGATGACAGAGAAAAGAAAGTTTGACATTGAAAGAGTTTTTGGTCCCCTCAATGACCTTTTAGAGAGCAGAGAAACAACAGCCTATTTATTCATCAACACAGAGAGAAATGTCTCAACATCTATAACAGTCAACAACAGCTAGCCTACTCCGCCCACACTCTGCTAGTGCACAAAGCTCTGCAATACTGTAGTTCTCCAGTATCCAGCCGACAGCAGACAACTTCTTACACTATTATCCAAAACCAGTTATTTGATTAAATAGCGCAAACGAACATGCAAGCCAGATTCCAAACAACTCCAGTGTAATTTTCCAAGACAAAACAATTCCAGCACAATTCTCCAAGAAAAGCCTGCCTGTTGATATCGCAGTCACATTCCGGCAGATCCTCTGAGTCTTCGCTTGGGCATCCTGCCATGTTATCAGTCCCCAAGTCTAGAACCATGGGGGCAGGAATGTCCAAACTCAAAGCTAACGTCAATAAACAGTAACGTTATGGAGCTAGCTATGGTTTAAACTCCCTTCTCTTTCTTCTGGGTGTCCCGAATGGGACTTTCCTTAGTCTAGCTAGTTTACCCCCTGTAGTGCCGGGAGAGGGGGGTTAACATGAGGGGGGTGGCACTAGTGTTACTTGTCAACTGCTCTCAAAGGTATTAAAAAAAGACAGCCCAAACGGCATGTGTGTGTGTGTGTGTGTGTGTGTGTGTGTGTGTGTGTGTCTGAGAGTGACAAGTGCTGCTGTTGCTAAAAGAGGACTTACAGTCAGAGCCATGTGCCGCAGAGCAGGCAGACGGATGGAATGTCACACAGCAGGCGTGCACGGAGCCAGTGTGCACAGGAGATAAAAGTTCAAGTGTTTCTGTGAGAACTCCTGGAATGGGAAAAGTTCCTTCCCTTTTCAAGCACTCTTAAGTTAAACTACTAAATACTTTCTCCAACTGCTAAAAAACTCCACAAGTTGAGACAAAATGAAAGTATGTTTAAGGTTTTCTTATACTTCTGAGAAACTACTTGTGAGAAACTGACTCTGCTTTAAGATTTTCTTGTGGAAAAAGGGACGGACAGAATAGAACAAGTCTGCAGCTGTCTCTGAGGTCACTTACTGCCCACACCCCCTCCTCTTCTCCCCTCCTCCCTCCATTCCATTCTCAGAGGGCAACAGTCGGAGGAAGATAGAGGGAGGGAAAGAGAGAGGGGAACAGTTGGCTCAGCAAGAGGAAGGGGAAAGGGAGAGGAAGATTAGAGGAAGGCATGAGAGCTCTTTTGCTCTCTGTTGTCCGGACACCAAGACCAACAGGCCTAGTCACAGCTATTCTAGTCATGTGACTCACAGGCGTCCTCTCACTCAAGACTTCTCCACTAGGAGGAAGCGAATTGCTGTGAATTTACAGAACATCATATCACTTCCCACCCAAGCTGCACAGACCTAACACATCCACATGACCTATAGATGCACACAGCATCATCATCATCATCATCATCACCACTCTTTTTGATATTTACTGAAACACTCATATTAAAACACCAATAGCATTCGCTGATTTCGGATGATATTTACAACTTTTTATTTTAAAATCATCTTATTGAATTATTTAATTACACTCAGTGGCCAGTTTATTAGATACACCCTCATCTAGTACTGGGTCGGACCCCCCTTTGCCTTTAGAAGCGGCTGAATTCTTCGGGGCATGGAAACGTTGCTCATTTGGTATCAAGGGACCTAATGTGTGCCAGGAAAACATTCCCCACACCGTTACACCACCACCAGCCTGTACCGTTGACACCATGGGGCCATGGAGTCATGCTGTTTATGCCAAATCCTGATTCTGCCATCAGCATGACGCAACAGTAATCGAGATTCATCGGACCAGACAATGTTTTTCCACTCCTCAAATGTCCAATGTTGGTCGAAGTAGAATGGCCCATTGGAGCCACTTCTTCTTGTTTTTAGTTGATAGGAGTGGAACCTGGTGTGGTCGTCTGCTGTAATAGCCCATCTGTGACAAGGACAGACGAGTTGTGCATTCTGAGAAGCCATTCTGCACACCACTGTTGTACTGCGCCATTATTTGCATATTTCTGGTCCGCCTCTTAGCTTGCACGACTTCTCATCAACGAGCTGTTTTTGCCCACAGGACTGCCACTGACTGGATGTTTTTGGTTTGTTGCACCGTTCTCTGTAAACCCTAAACACTGTCGTGCGTGAAAACCCCCGGCTGTCGGACGTTTCTGAGATATTGGAAACAGCACACCTGTCACCAACTATCATACCACGCTCAAAGTAATTTAGGTGACTCGTTTAGCTCATTCTAACGCTCAATCAAACAATACTGAATGCCTCAATTCTTCTCTGCCTGCTTTATATAGCAAGCCACTGGCACGTGACTCACTGTCTGTAGGAGTTAACCATTTTCATGAATGGGGTACCTAATAAACTGAGTGTATTGTACATGCCATAAGGCCTCATAAGGCCACACAGAGGGCTAGAGATAATTACAGACACCTGTGATAATCTGAAGTACCCTAAAAGGGCCACTAGATGCCTTGTGATAGATTACATTAAAATTCAGGTAGTTTATTGGTAAATTTTAAACGTTTCCAGTACTATACCTTTCCATTTGCAACTCTAGGCTCTGTAGAATAAAATAAACATTTTAGCATATAATACAGGAAGGCAAATATTTATGCATGTTTTTGGGAAGATGGATTTGGGGGCAAGTGTTTAAATTGTGCAGTATTTAGCAATCATAATAAGAGTCTGGTAGCCAAAGTTGTGATGTGTGTGTGTGTGTGTGTGTGTGTGTGTGCTAAGGTGCAGAGAGTCAGTGCAGGTGGTCAGTCAAGTTCAAGTGTTCAGCAGTCTGATGGTTTGTAACGTCTGCCCAGCGGTAAGGGGCTGAACAGCTCCTGGCTGGGGTGTGTGGGGTCCTTGATGATGCAGCAGACCTTCCTCAGGCACCGTTTTGAGTAGTCACCATGCTTTTGATTTTTTAACTACCTATCAAGTTATTTTCTGGTAACTATACTGTGAAGTGTCTTCTTAATATTTGAAGTCTTAAACTATGGTATGTTTTGATCAATTCTGTTTTGTCTTTTACATATCATTTTTTTATGTAACTTATTGTTTATCCAAACCACATTTTCTCTGAGTATTGACATTTTAGACACTTTTGTGGCAGTTATATATGTCCATTCACATACCTGGCAGCAGGTTATCTTGCTTTAGTTTATCATCAACCATGCTGAGTTTAACAGAGACAAAACACAGTGATCACAGTGGTCTGACCAATCTGCTTCGACAGGGGGGCATGTTCTTTTCTCAATCGATGGCTCTCTCCCACTGCTATGTCAATGGACCATAGAGTGGTTGTTCATTTTATAATGTCCTTTTCACCTGTGCTCAATCATCATATGATTTCTCACCCTCCTCATGACTTCTGAGTGGCAGAATGTGATGTGTATATCATGTCATGTTAACCATTATCAAAGCCGAAGGCAGTGGACCAGTTGAAGATATGAATAGATGGGTTCTTCAGGTTGTTTTACAGGTACACAACCATAGTGTTTCTATTGTATTGTCTAGTTAATGTGAATTGCCAACTGAATCTGTCCGACCAACAAGTGTTTGGACCCCAGCCATTGTGTTTCTATTGTATTGTCTAACGTTCAGACGAGATTGTCTGACATCATAAGAGCAAGATGGTAGTAAAGCCAACTCAGCAACTCTGTTCATTCCCTCCCCCCATAGGGATTTACAGTGCATAAAATGCACAACTTAATCTTTGACCATGATGACACTTTCCCTTTCTGACTGGTCTCCATTCTGTTTTCTGACTCTAGTCCCTATTCTGTTTTCTGACTCCCGAGTGGCGCAGCAGTCTAAGGCACTGCATCTCAGTGCTTGAGGCATCACTACAGACACCCTGGGTCGAATCCAGGCTGTATCACAACCGGACGCGATTGGGAGTCCCATAGGGTGGCGCACAATTGGCCCAGCCTCGTCCGGGTTTGGCCGGTGTAGGCTGTCATTGTAAATAAGAATTTGTTCTTAACTGACTTGACTAGTTAAATAAAGATAAAATTAAAAGGGGGTCATGTTCACTCCTCTGCTTCCTGAAATTGACAACTAACTCCTTTGTTTTGCTGACCTTTAGGGAGAAATTGTTGTCATGACACCACCATGCCAGTTAACCTCCTCCCTATAGGCGGATTCATTGTTGTTGGTTATCAGGCCTACAACCGTGGTGTCATCAGCAAACTTGATGATAGAGTTGGGTGTTGTGCAAAGCCACACAGTCGTGGGTGAACAGGGAGTACAGCAGAGGGCTGAGGACACACCCCTGGGGGGCCGCTGTGTTGAGTCAGTGTGGAGGAGGTGTTGCTGCCAATCCTCACAGTCCAGGATCCAGTTGCAGAGAGTGGTATCCAGACCCAGGGTTCTGAGCTTGGTGTTGAGTTTGGAGCTTGGTGTTGAGTTTGGCATGCTGGCCTTGATGTGGGCAATGACCAGCCTCTCAAAGCACTTTACGATGACTGGGGTGAGTGCAACGGGGCATGTCAACTTGTCTTTCTTGGGGACTGGGACAATGGTGGTCTCCTTGAAACAGGTGTGGACTACAGCCTGGGACATGTTTAATATGTCCAAAAAGACACCTGCCAGCTGGTCAGCACACACTCTGAGGATGCGGCCAGGGATGCCTTCTGGGCCGGCGGCATTGAGAGTATTCACTCTTGATCCTCACGTCAGCCTCGGAGAGTATAAGCACCTAGTCATCCGGATCAGCGAGTCTCTTTGGTGTTATCTGCCTCGAAGCGAGCATAGAATGTGTTAAACTCATCTGGGAGGGAGGCTTTGGTGGGCACCACACAGCTGGATTTGCCTTTGTACTCCGTGATAGTCCGTAGTCCTTGCCACATGTGTTGCGAGTCTGAGTTGTTGAACAGTAATTCAAGTTTGAGTCTGTATTGTCTTTTTGCATTCCAAATGGATTTGCAGAGGTACCTTATACACGTAACGCGCCACCGAGTCATCAGCGTTCGTTCTGCTGACAATGAATGCTGCAGTACGGGCACTCAGCATTGTACGGATATCTCCGTTCATCCAGGGTTTTTGGTTGGGGTATGTCCGGATTGTTATTGTGGGAGGCACAATGATGGACAGGGCACAGTGAAGGCACAGTGAAGAAGACACAGTGATGCCAAAACGTTGGTGGTTTACCCAATAAATTACTGGGTGTTTATATATAGAGTGTGCAACTCTCTTTATTTTTTATTGCGTGCAGTTAATCGCTGTTAGCCAGAACCTCGACACAAAATAACTTGTGTGTGTGTGTATGTGGTTTAACATCATCAACACATTTGGGAGTGGGACAACAGTAGACTAAAGAAAAAGTACTAAAATATATATTTTTTGTAAAGTGATCCTTTAACTTTAATCTCCCCACTCACCCACATTGCACCCAGATCCCCTTCATGCTCACCTAGCAGCGATGAGGTCCAGCAGGTGTTGCCAGCGCTCGCTGACCTTGCTGAGTTTGTGTTGTATCTCTGCAGCCTTGCTCTCATGGCTGGCCCTGGCCAAGCGCTCCCCCATCACCTGCAGCTGCTGCTTATTCTCCTGGGCCACACCAATCTCTTCCTGGTAGTCCTGGGAGAGGGGGATTGCAAAAAGAGGTTGTGAGAAGGTATGAGATCGAGATTGAGAGAGTGTGTGTGTGTGTGTGTGCGTGCGAGTGTGTGTATTGTTGTGTGTCTTGATCATAAAGATGTATGAATAAGTGTGTATTTATATGTTGTGTTTATGTATTTGTGAGTGTGTGTGTAATCACCTTGCGCAGCTTCTCGATCATCTCCTGGATGCTGATGTCTCCATTCTGAGACACCTTGCTCTCCATCTGGGTGAGCCACTCACACAGGTCCTTGTTCTTCTCATTAAACACTGCCCACTCATTCAGTTTCTCACTCACCTGCTGCCTGCGCAGGGACAGCTATGGAGGGGAGGAGGGGGGTGGGGGTCAGAGGAGGAGGGCGCAAAAGAAAAACAGACAATATCTGGAGTCAATAAAAACCAGCAACCACAAAGCGGGCCAAGCTCCCAGCCCTGTGCTGTTATCTATGCATATCCTCTCTGCCGGAACCAAACTAACCCCGACCTTACATTATCTCTAAGGCACAATGACACTGTGTGTGAGTGACGTCCGGAACATAAGCAATAGATATGCTTACTGAACACACAGCATATGGACTTCATCACAGTTAAGACACCACTGCTGTGTCTCTGTTCACTGTGCTAAAGAGCCATGCACAGTCAAGCCAAGCTAACAAGTGTAACAGATATATAGCCCACTGTTTATTTCAGCATAATACGTAATGATCTGGGCACAGACTGATTAAATAATACTCGCAAAACACCAGTCTCAATGTCAACAGCGAAGCGGCGACTCTGGGATGCTGGCTTTCTAGGCAGAGTTCCGCTGTCCAGTGTCTGTATTCTTTTGCCCATCTTAATAATTTAATTTTATTGGCCAGTCTGAGATGTCTGAGGCTTTTTTTTTGCAACTCCGGCATCCCGGAGTCGCCTCTTCACGGTTGATATTGTGACTGGTGTTTTGCTGGTACTATTTAATGAAGCTGCCAGTTGAGGACTTGTGAGGCGTATGTTTCTCAAACTAGATGCTAATGTACTTGTCCTCTTGCTCAGTTGTGCACCGGGTCCTCCCACTCCTCTTTCTATTCTGGTTAGGGCCTGTTTGTGCTGTTCTGTGAAGGGAGTAGTACACAGCGTTGTACGAAATCTTCAGTTTCTTGACAATTTCTCGCATGGAATAGCCTTAATTTCTCAGAAAATGAATAGACTGACGAGTTTCAGAAGAATGGTCTTTGTTTCTGGCCATTTTGAGCATGTAATCAAAACGACAAATGCTGATGCTCCAGATACTCAACTAGTCTAAAGAAGGCCAGTTGTATTGCTTCTTTAATCAGACCAACAGTTTTCAGCTGTGCTAACATAATTGCAAAAGGGTTTTCTAATGATCAATTAGCCTTTTAAAATGATAAACTTGGATTAGCTAACACAACGTGGCATTGGAACACAGGAGTGATGGTTGCTGATAATGGGCCTCTGTACACATATGTAGATATTCCATAAAAAAAATCAGCAGTTTCCAGCTTCAATAGTCATTTACAACATTAACAAACCACTGTATTTCTGATCAATTTGATGTTATTTTAATGGGCAGAAAATGTGCTTCTCTTTCAAAAACAAGGACATTTCTAAGTGTTCCCAAACTTTTGAACGGTAGTGTATATCCTCCCACTGTGTGTATGTGCGTGCCAGGTGTGTCTACCTGGTGACAGATCTCCTCCCACTGGCGCTGCAGCAGCTGGAGGCGGTCCTGCAGGACTGTGAGGTCATCAGCACTGACCACACCCTCCAGAGAATCCCTCAGCAGGAACAGAGAGGTGAGGTCATCAGTCCAGCCATCCACATTGCTCTCTAACTCCTACACCACACAGAGAGATGATGGGTTAGAGAGAAAGGATACACACACATAAAGGTAATCTATCACACTCCCGATACAGCTCTTCAACTACTTAACATTAATTGAAAGAGAGGTACACATGTCACGTCCTGACCATAGAAAGCTTCTATTTTCTATGGTACAGTAGGTCAGGGCGTGACTGGGGGGTTGTTCTAGTTTTTATTTTCTATGTGGGGTTCTAGGTTTATTTTCTATGTTGGTGATTTGTATGATTCCCAATTAGAGGCAGCTGGTTATCGTTGTCTCTAATTGGGGATCATACTTAAGTAAAAAAAAATCCACCTGTGGGTTATGGGATATTGTTTATGTTTAGTTGCCTGTTAGTACTGCATTGTTAGTCACATTTTGTTTATTCTTTATTTGTTTTGTCTTTGCTAAAGTTTCACTTTATTCTTTAATAAATATGTGGAACTCTACGTACGCTGCGCCTTGGTCCGTTTATACAAACGATCGTGACAACACACAAACACAATAAATTAAACTAATATAAATGAATGCAGAGTAGGGTTGGGCGATATGGCCAAAATATCATACATATCATGGTATTTTTCAAATCTTGACGGTATTTGATGGTATTTCATGTTTTTGATTGATAAAAGTTCTACATTTGCTTTATGAGTACTGCGTGTCCCTAGGGTGGCAACACATTTATTCTAAATGATTTCAATGGGTCTTTCTCCATTCTGATTGTTTTATAATGTTCAATTCAACCTAAAGTAATTTCCTGCATTTCCATCCATTTCTGCATTCCCTGCACTCATTTCATATCATTTCCCAACTGCCACGATATGGACAAAAATACTAGGCCTTATTTTTAACCAAATGTTGCAATTGCGATTTAGATCAAAACACTTGGGTAAACTTTTGGAATCATGTAAATATAATGTTTATTAGTGATGTTCCGTGTTTCCTATGGGACCCTATAATCTTTGGCGACATTAAATATTTGCCTATTCCTCTTTGATTTAGAAGATACTGTTGCACAAACAACATGCTGATTTAGGCCTCCACCAGCACTGGTATCAGGCTGTATTAGCCAGCTACGTTTGCTCTGACTCAGTACTTTTATTAGCTAGTTAGCTAGCGATTAGCATTAGTGGCTAACACGATTTAGCTTAACTTGCTAAGAAAATACAAACTAGCTGTTTGCTGATGTAAGAAACACAAACTAATATTGTAATTATAGAATGATTGTGAATTGAAATTGAGAACAACATCGTTGTCATCAACATGTGCTGCATTGACCATGCAGACTGAACGAAAGTGTCTCGTGGTCAAGCAACAACAAATGCACTCCTTGAGTGAAGGGCTGGGACTAGGTCTGTGTGGAAGCGGCGTGGAGAGAGAGAGCAGAGAGGGACGACTCAGGTAGCGGAGTAAACTAAACAAATGGACGTTACACACTGCGAATCACATTTAACAAACCAAACATTCAAATACCGATATAGGAGGTAAAGTAAAAACCCAAACTGAGCCGTGCATCAATACCGGTATATAGTAAAATATGGTAACCGCCTAGCCCTAATGCAGAGCTAAGCAAATCTTTTTGGGTTTGAGAAGATTGTAACAAAATATTATGAGCCAACCTGAGCGTCACACAAGGCTAAAACAAGCTATCTAATCTGTTGTTTGAGCACCACTGCATCACCAGATGGTGCTGCGGGTGATGAGTCATAAAAGCCACAGAAAACACTAGGAGGACGCTTCTTAAAACACTTCAGCTGAAAACATGACAAAGGCTAAATGAACCATAAAAAATGATGTATGTATGAAGCACAGCATCTTAAGGGCTAGCATTTCCTCTTAGATGGAAACATAACCAACAACATTATCTTACAGTGTTAAATCTTAGGTGTAAAACAGGGAAATCTAACATTGTATCAAACCTTAATTGCTAAGACTGAACACAAAAAATAGGCAAGGACAGAATAAAAAATAAAATCTGTCTGAACCAAAACCAAAACAATACACAACACAAATATTAGCAACTAGGCTCAGGTCTTCCTTGCCAGTGTGTCAGCTATTTACTAACAGTTTGTGTTGCAGGTGGATTACGTTAACTTATTACATAATATGAAATTGCCTAACACACACACACAGAAAGCTGATGCCCTGGCAGAGGCTAGCCATGCTACTGGCCCTTCCCCCTAAGGAGTAGAGGTCATGTATGAAACATCACTGTGTGAGTACAGTGCACACAGCAAACAGAGCATCACTGTGTGAGTACAGTGCACACAGCAAACAGAGCATCACTGTGTGAGTACAGTGCACACAGCAAACAGAGCATCACTGTGTGAGTACAGTGCACACAGCAAACAGAGCATCACTGTGTGAGTACAGTGCACACAGCAAACAGAGCATCACTGTGTGAGTACAGTGCACACAGCAAACAGAGCATCACTGTGTGAGTACAGTGCACACAGCAAACAGAGCATCACTGTGTGAGTACAGTGCACACAGCAAACAGAGCATCACTGTGTGAGTACAGTGCACACAGCAAACAGAGCATCACTGTGTGACAGCAAACAGAGCATACAGTGCACACAGCAAACAGAGCATCACTGTGTGAGTACAGTGCACACAGCAAACAGAGCATCACTGTGTGAGTACAGTGCACACAGCAAACAGAGCATCACTGTGTGAGTACAGTGCACACAGCAAACAGAGCATCACTGCACACAGCAAACAGAGCATCACTGTGTGAGTACAGTGCACACAGCAAACAGAGCATCACTGTGTGAGTACAGTGCACACAGCAAACAGAGCATCATTGTGTGAGTACAGTGCACACAGCAAACAGAGCATCACTGTGTGAGTACAGTGCACACAGCAAACAGAGTGTGATCACAGTGTGTCTGCACAGATCAGAGATGGTCATGAAGCAGGGAACATGAAATACAACATGCAGTCCAAATCAGTCCTGCATTTTACATTTGTTTATTACTACATTGTGAAAACAAAGAGCTAGTTACACAGGCATCCCCAATGTAACACCAAGCCAGTGATACACAGCAGACACAATGTTGTAATGTGGAATCTGAGGAATACGTGTCACTGTGTCGAGATTAGAAAGACGTCTGGAGCACTCTGGACAAATCCAGGAGTCTGTGTGTGTGTGTGTGTCTCACCTTGCAGCGGACTTGCTCAGAGTGCAGCTCCTCATGGTTGTCTGGTAGAGGCAGGGACAGTTTCCTCTTAAAGGCCCTCAGCTTCTCCAAAGACGCAGCTATGCCCTTCTCACAGCGGCCCCAGTCCTACACACACATGAATACACACTCTTTAGAGATCGAGCACGGCACCTTCCAGTAGCTCTGATGCCACATACACTCTCAATGTCACACTCTCTCGCTCTCTCTCGCTCTCTGTCACCACTTGCCGGTGTTGCTGCTGTTACTGCGGATCTGTCTAGATTCAATAGCGCAGGAGTAGCAAAACAGTCTCCCTGCAGTAGCAGCAGTGATGGCGAGAGAGAGAGAGATAGAGAGAGACGTAAAATACACAACCATCTATCAACATAGTTAACAGACTACTGAGCAGTGTAACAATACAGCTACAGGCACTGACTAGCAATACCCAGGGCTAGAGTGAGATGGTAGAATTACACAAGCCAGAGAACCAATGTCATTAAAAGAACAGATGTTGAATTCATGGCCATGGTCAGAGATAAAATAATACTTAGAGCCAGAAGCAAAAGTAATATTTGAAGAAGAACCAGAATTCTCCAAAATATAATAGCCGGAGCAGAGTACCTAGAGTGCCAGTGGCTAGCTATCTCTCTCAAGATCGAGTCATCACTCGAGGGATGGAGGGCGAGGGGTGAAGGAGGAGGAGGGAGAATATAGCCATCTTCCTTTACTAAAGCCTATAAACTGCGTCACATACACAGCCCTCTTTAAAAAAAGACTGCTCTCTCAGCCCATAAAGTCTGCTTCTCTCCATGGCTTCATCTCTGATTATGTCTGAGTGACTGCACACTGCCTGGAGCCTGTCTCTGTGTGTATGTGTGTGTGTGTGTGTGTATGTGTGTATGTGTGAGTGTGTTGCGTGCGTGCGTGTGTGTGTATGTGCGTGTGCACGTGTGTGTGTGTATGTGTGTGTGTGTGAGCTCGCGCACATACTTTTACACTGCTGACACTCACTCACTATCTGTCTGCTGTTCCTTTTTCTATTCCTGGCAGTGGTTAGGCTGCACTCTGGACAGCATGCATAATAGATGTGATCATTTGGTTTCACTGTCCTGCATTTTAAACCAGCCCTGCTCCTCATTAGTCTTCATACTGTAAGTACTGAAGACCCCCAGGCCCTCTTTCATATGACCTTTATACTGCTGGCTGCATACAGGATCAGCTGCTAGCTTAGCATATGATGCTAATTCATATTCTGATCAAATAAAGAGGCTGAACTAACATGCATACCAATGCAATGTAGCAATATCATATATACATTGCATCCCAATGTGATGCAGCATTAGGGATCCATGCAATAGAATATCAGGTAAAATGTAAGCTCTGGTTCAAACTAGGTGATCCAAAAATAGACATACTCTGTCATCATACTGGCAATGGAGAGAAATAAACAATGGTGCTGGCTCCTGCTGAAGCAGACTAGCACCCGGACTGGTGATAAACTGCTACAACCCAATCATGCCTGGCAAGGAATCTACTGTACAGCATATGGTTTCAGTCTGGGTACATGACAAGCACTTGGAAAGCTTAGTCACAGAACACTCAGATATAGAGATGTGTTGTGTAGAACAGACTTGATTCTTGATCATGTAAAATAGGCAATCAAGGCAATCTGGAAGGTGACAGAGGAATGTCTAAACATTACACCCAACTGAATAAACAACAATGTCCCATGCAGGCAGTTTGGTTATGTGTTGGTTGTGTGTTGGTTATTGGTTGAGTGTAGGTTGTGTGTTGGCTGTGGGTTAGTTGTGTGTTGGTTTTGTGTTGGTTGTGGTTTGTTGTATTTTGGTTGTGGTTTGGTGGTTTGTGTTGGTTGAGTGTTAGTTGTGGTTGGTTTTGTGTAGGTTGTGGTTTGTTGTATTTTGGTTGTGGTTTGGTGGTTTGTGTTGGTTGAGTGTTAGTTGTGGTTGGTTTTGTGTAGGTTGTGGTTTGTTGTATTTTGGTTGTGGTTTGGTGGTTTGTGTTGGTTGAGTGTTAGTTGTGGTTGGTTTTGTGTAGGTTGTGGTTTGTTGTATTTTGGTTGTGGTTTGGTGGTTTGTGTTGGTTGAGTGTTAGTTGTGGTTGGTTTTGTGTAGGTTGTGGTTTGTTGTATTTTGGTTGTGGTTTGGTGGTTTGTTTTGGTTGAGTGTTAGTTGTGGGTGGGTTGTGTGTTTTTTAGGCAGGGGGGGTAGACCAGCTTTAATATTGCAGATCGATTGTAGGTTCTATACATTTTTGAATCAATTCTAATCCCCCTTAGTTTTTTTTTAATTATAATTTTTTATTTTCTCAAAACTTCCCCCCCTACCCTAATTGGAGTAAACTAACGGACAACTATACTTCTATTGCTACTTAGAGCTATTTCGCTCATATAAGCAAAGTACATAAAGGTGTTCTGCAGGGGTCGATTCTAGGACCAGTTCTTTTCACTATTTCTATTTATATTGAAGTTTTATATTTTATATACACTGAAGAAAAATATAAACGCAATATGCAACAATTTCAAAGATTTTACTGAGCTACAATTCATAAAAGGAAATCAGTCAATTGAAATAAATTCATGAGGCCATAATACAGTTGAAGTCGGATGTTTACATACACTTAGGTTGGAGTCATTAAGACTCGTTTTTCAACCATTCCACAAAATTTCAACCACTCCACAAATTTCAAAACTATATTTTGGGCAAATCGGTTAGGACATCTACTTTGTGCATGACAAAAGTAATTTTTCAAACAATTGTTTACAAACAGATTATATAACTTATAACTGTATCACAATTCCAGTGGGTCAGAAGTTTACATACACTATGTGCCTTTAAACAGCTTGGAAAATTCCAGAAAATGATGTCATGGTTTTAGAAGCTTCTGATGGGCTAATTGACATAATTTGAGTGAATTGGAGGTGTACCTGTATTTCAAGGCCTACCTTCAAACGCAGTGCTTCTTTGCTTGACACCAAGGGAAAATCAAAAGAAATCAGCCAGAAAACAAATTGTAGACCTCCACAAATTTGGTTCATCCTTGGGAGCAATTTCCAAATGCCTGTAGGTACCACGTTCATCTGTACAAACAATAGTACGCAAGTGTAAACACCAAGGGACCATGCAGCCGTCATACCACTCAGGAAGGAGAAGCGTTCTGTCTCCTAGAGATGAACGTACTTTGGTGCGAGAAGTGCAAATTAATCCCAGAAAAACAGCAAAGGACCTTGTGAAGATGCTGGAGGAAACAGGTACAAAAGTATCTATATCCAAAGTAAAACTAGTCCTATATCGACATAACCTGAAAGGCCGCACAGCAAGGAAGTAGCCACTGCTCAAAAACCGCAATAAAAAAGCCAGACTACAGTTTGCAACTGCACATGGGGACAAAGATCATACTTTTTGGAGAAATGTCCTCTGGTCTGATGAAACAAAAGTAGAACTGTTTGGCCATAATGACCATTGTTATGTTTGGAGGAAAAAGGGGGAGGCTTGCAAGCCAAAGAACACCATCCCAACCGTGAAACACCGGGGTGGCAGCATCATGTTGTGGGGGTGCTTTGCTGCAGGAGGGACTGATGCACTTCACAAAATAGATGGCATCACGAGGAAAGAAAATGATGTGGATATATTGAAGCAACATCTCAAGACATCAGTCAAGAAGTTAAAGCTTGGTCGCAAATGGTTCTTCCAAATGGACAATGACCACAAGCATACTTCCAAAGCTGTGGGAAAATGGCTTAAGGACAACAATTTCAAGGTTTTGGAGTGGCCATCACAAAGCCCTGACCTCAATCCTATAGAAAATGTGTGGACAGAAATGAAAAAGCGTCTTCGAGCAAGGAGGCCTACAAACCTGACTCAGTTACACCAGCTCTGTCAAGAGGAATGGGCCAAAATTCACCCAAATGATTGTGGGAAACTTTTGGAAGGCTACGCAAAACATTTGACCCAAGTTATACAATTTAAAGGCAATGCTACTAAATACTAACTGAGTGTATGTAAACTTCTGACCCACTGGGAATGTGATGAAAGAAATAAAAGCTGAAATAAATAATTTTCTACTATTATTCTGACATTTCACATTCTTAAAATAAGTGGTGATCCTAACTGACCTTAGACAGGGAATTTTTACTTTGATTAAATGTCAGGAATTGTGAAAAACTGAGTTTAAATGTATTTGGCTAAGGTGTATGTAAACTTCCGACTTCAACTGTATATGGATTTCACATGACTGGGAATATAGATATAAAAAAGGTAGAACTGGGACATTTTCAACTTCCAGGAATTGTGCACAGATCGTTGCAACATGGGGCCGTGCATTATCATGCTGAAACATGGGCCTCCGGATCTCATCACGGTATCTCTGTGCATTCAAATTGCCATAGATAAAATGCAATTGTGTTCGTTGTCTGTAGCTTATGCCTGCCCATACCATAACCCCACCGCCACCATGGGGCACTCTGTTCACATCAGCAAACTGCTCGCCCACACGACACCATACACCCTGTCTGCCATCTGCCCGGTATAGTTGAAACCGGGATTCATCCGTGAAGAGCACACTTCTCCAGCGTGCCAGTGGCCATCAAAGGTGAGCATTTGCCCACTGGTTACGACCCCGGTGAGGACGACAGCACGCAGATGAGCTTCCATGAAACGGTTTCTGACAGTTTGTGCAGAAATTCTTTGGTTGTGCAAACCCACAGTTTTATCAGCTGTCCAGGTGGCTGGTCTCAGACGATCCTGCAGGTGAAGAAGCTGCATGTGGAGGTCCTGGGCTTGCGTGGTTACACATGGTGTTCGGTTGTGAGACCAGTTGGACATACTACCGTTTTTTTTTTAATGACATTGGAGGCGGCTTATGGTAGAGAAGTTAACATTCAATTATCTGGCAACAGGTCTGGTGGACATTCCTGCTGTTAGCATGCCAATTGCACACTCCCTCAAAACTTGAGACATCTGTGGCATAGTGTTGTGTGACAAAACTGCACATTTTAGAGTGGCCTTTTATTGTCCCCAGCAGAAGGTGGACCTGTGTAATGATCATGCTGTTTAATCAACTTCTTGATATGCCACACCTGTCAGGTGGATGGATTATCTTGGCAAATTATATATGCTCACTAACAGAGATATAAAAACATTTGTGTACAACATTTTAGAGAAATACGCTTTTTTGTGCAACATTTCTGGGATCTTTTATTTCAGCTCATTAAACATTGGACCAACACTTAACATGTTCCGTTTATATTTCAGTTCATTGTACATGCAGATTATATTATTTGGTAGCACTTACCCTGACTACTGACCTGGCTGTGACAAGAATACAGTCCCATTACCCTGACTACTGACCTGGCTGTGACAAGGCTACAGTCCCACTACCCTGACTACTGACCTGGCTGTGACAAGGCTACAGTCCCATTACCCTGACTACTGACCTGGCTGTGACAAGGCTACAGTCCCATTACCCCGACTACTGACCTGGCTGTGACAAGGCTACAGTCCCATTACCCCGACTACTGACCTGGCTGTGACAAGGCTACAGTCCCCTTACCCTTACTACTGACCTGGCTGTGACAAGGCTACAGTCCCATTACCCTGACTACTGACCTGGCTGTGACAAGGCTACAGTCCCATTACCCTGACTACTGACCTGGCTGTGACAAGGCTGCAGTCCCATTACCCTGACTACTGACCTGGCTGTGACAAGGCTACAGTCCCATTACCCTGACTACTGACCTGGCTGTGACAAGGCTACAGTCCCATTACCCTGACTACTGACCTGGCTGTGACAAGGCTACAGTCCCATTACCCTGACTACTGACCTGGCTGTGACAAGGCTACAGTCCCATTACCCTGACTACTGACCTGGCTGTGAAAAGGCTACAGTCCCATTACCCTGACTACTGACCTGGCTGTGACAAGGCTACAGTCCCATTACCCCGACTACTGACCTGGCTGTGACAAGGCTACAGTCCCATTACCCTGACTACTGACCTGGCTGTGACAAGGCTACAGTCCCCTTACCCCGACTACTGACCTGGCTGTGACAAGGCTACAGTCCCCTTACCCCGACTACTGACCTGGCTGTGACAAGGCTACAGTCCCCTTACCCCGACTACTGACCTGGCTGTGACAAGGCTACAGTCCCCTTACCCTGACTACTGACCTGGCTGTGACAAGGCTACAGTCCCATTACCCCGACTACTGACCTGGCTGTGACAAGGCTACAGTCCCATTACCCCGACTACTGACCTGGCTGTGACAAGGCTACAGTCCCCTTACCCCGACTACTGACCTGGCTGTGACAAGGCTACAGTCCCCTTACCCCGACTACTGACCTGGCTGTGACAAGGCTACAGTCCCATTACCCCGACTACTGACCTGGCTGTGACAAGGCTACAGTCCCATTACCCTGACTACTGACCTGGCTGTGACAAGGCTACAGTCCCCTTACCCTGACTACTGACCTGGCTGTGACAAGGCTACAGTCCCATTACCCCGACTACTGACCTGGCTGTGACAAGGCTACAGTCCCATTACCCTGACTACTGACCTGGCTGTGACAAGGCTACAGTCCCATTACCCTGACTACTGACCTGGCTGTGACAAGGCTACAGTCCCCTTACCCTGACTACTGACCTGGCTGTGACAAGGCTACAGTCCCATTACCCCGACTACTGACCTGGCTGTGGCAAGGCTACAGTCCCATTACCCTGACTACTGACCTGGCTGTGACAAGGCTACAGTCCCATTACCCTGACTACTGACCTGGCTGTGACAAAGCTACAGTCCCATTACCCTGACTACTGACCTGGCTGTGACAAGGCTACAGTCCCATTACCCCGACTACTGACCTGGCTGTGACAAGGCTACAGTCCCACTACCCTGACTACTGACCTGGCTGTGACAAGGCTACAGTCCCATTACCCTGACTACTGACCTGGCTGTGACAAGGCTACAGTCCCCTTACCCTGACTACTGACCTGGCTGTGACAAGGCTACAGTCCCATTACCCTGACTACTGACCTGGCTGTGACAAGGCTACAGTCCCATTACCCTGACTACTGACCTGGCTGTGACAAGGCTACAGTCCCACTACCCTGACTACTGACCTGGCTGTGACAAGGCTACAGTCCCCTTACCCTGACTACTGACCTGGCTGTGACAAAGCTACAGTCCCATTTTGTAGCTGTGCAGGAAGCATAACTTGTGCTTAATATGGGCAAAACTAAATACATGTTGTTTTCAAGTTCTTGTAAGATTGTTTCAGATGAATTACATCTTCACTCATCAGATGATTCTATAATCTCTGCATACAAATACCTTGGTATTTAGATTGACAATGATTTATTGTTTAAAAAGCATACGAATGAGCTTGTTAACAAATTAAGATTTAAAGTGGGCTTTTTTTTACAGAAACAAATCTTGTCTCTCTCTAGTCAGCAGGAAGAATATTGTGCAGTCAACCTTTCTACCTGGTCTTGAGAACAGTGATACTATTTATCAAAGTGCAGCTGCCACTACTCTTAAACCCCTGGATGCTGTTTGTCATAGAGCCTTTTGTGTTATCACAGGATACAGTTGTATTACTCATCACTGTATTCGTTACCAAAAGGTTGTCTTGTCCCCTTTGAAGTCACGTAGATCACATTATTACGCTATTTTTGTTTACAAAGCCCTGCTCCACAAGTTTCCGACTTACCGAACTTTGATATTAAGATTTATAATTACAAGTTATCAAACAGGGTTGGTTAACTCTGGAGACTCCTTTGGCTATGAGAGTGGACAGAGGAATGTTATAATGAAGAATGAGTTTGTTTTAGTTGATTGTGTTTAGTGTTTTGTACATATTTATGTTTGTCTGTGCAATTTGTGTCGTGCTGTATTTGACTTGTTTTATAGTGTATACAATTTTTTTGTTCTATGAAATTGTATATGCAGGGCTCCCTTAAAAAAGAGACACTGGTCTCGATGGTGACTCCCTGCTAAAAAAGGTAATATATATATTTGACTCCTAATTTCCTCTTTCTTCAAGTGCTGTATTTTCACCCACAGCGCTCAATCCATCATTCATTTTATTCCAACCCTCCGATGTCCACAGATGAACCAATCGTTCCCAGTATAATTCCATTTTGCTATTTACTTTTGCAATACATCCCTCCAAAATGTCCTCCAATATTACCCTAAAAATAAATACTTTACCCAAAAGTATACTGATATTTCCCCTTGACTGATGGTGATTTTTCAGATCCCCTAACAATACAGTTTGCAGGTCCATCTGAACCCCGATATTATGACCATTCCTGGAACTAGCTCCAAAATCGAGCCACCGATGGACAGTACCAGGAAGAAAACAACATTTCTTGTGGCAGGCAGCTCAATGCTGACTGTTCAATGAGCAATATATTACGCATTCTTTTTGTAGCAAGTATTTTATATAAAAGCAAACAGATTGATGTATCAATTGTTGTTTCATATGTCAGTTCATAGACCCGATGCCAAGGTATTGGGACATCAAAAACATGTTCTAACAATTCAATGGCCATAATAACTAGGTATGTTGGTTGTGTGCTGGTTAAATGTAGGTTGTGTGCTGGTTGTGGGTTGGTTGTGTGTTGGCTGTGGGTTAGTTGTGTGTTGGTTGTGTGTTCATTGTGTGTTCGTTGTGGGTTGTGTGTTGATTTTGGGTTGGTTGAGTGTTGGCTGTGGGTTGGTTGTGGTTGGGTTGTGGTTGAGTTGTGTGGTGGTTGTGGTTTGGTTGTGTGTTGGTTGTGGAATGACAGACCTTGAGCAAGCTTAGCAGCTCTCTCTTCTGTTCATCCAATCGGACGTTGGCATGTCTCCAGCACTCCTGCATGTCCATCAGCTCCGTCTGCAGGGCTGACTCCGCCCTGGCGTCAGCTGACAGGAGCAGGCTCCGCCCCGCCTCCACTGCCAGGATGTAGCCACCCTGCTGCCTCTGGAGCACACGCTCCCTCAACTAGGGGGAGAAGGTTTGGGTTTACTGTCTTTATTGTGGGAAATATACACTGCTCAAAAAAATAAAGGGAACACTTAAACAACACAATGTAACTCCAAGTCAATCACACTTTTGTGAAATCAAACTGTCCACTTAGGAAGCAACACTGATTTCCAATAAATGTCACATGCTGTTGTGCAAATGGAATAGACAACAGGTGGAAATTATAGGCAATTAGCAAGACACCCCCAATAAAGGAGTGGTTCTGCAGGTGGTGACCACAGACCACTTCTCAGTTCCTATGATCCTGGCTGATGTTTTGGTCACTTTTGAATGCTGGCAGTGCTTTCACTCTAGTCGTAGCATGAGACGGAGTCTACAACCCACACAAGTGACTCAAGTAGTGCAGCTCATCCAGGATGGCACATCAATGCGAGCTGTGGCAAGAAGGTTTGCTGTGTCTGTCAGCGTAGTGTCCAGAACATGGAGGCGCTACCAGGAGACAGGCCAACACATCAGGAGACGTGGAGGAGACCGTAGGAGGGCAACAACCCAGCAGCAAGACCGCTACCTCCGCCTTTGTGCAAGGAGGAGCAGGAGGAGCACTGCCAGAGCCCTGCAAAATGACCTCCAGCAAGCCACAAATGTGCATGTGTCTGCTCAAACGGTCAGAAACAGACTCCATGAGGGTGGTATGAGGGCCCAACGTCCACAGGTGGGGGTTGTGCTTACAGCCCAACACCGTGCAGGACGTTTGGCATTTGCCAGAGAACACCAAGATTGGCAAATTCGCCACTGGCGCCCTGTGCTCTTCACAGATGAAAGCAGGTTCACACTGAGCACATGTGACAGACGTGACAGAGTCTGGAGACGCCGTGGAGAACGTTCTGCTGCTTGCAACATCCTCCAGCATGACCGGTTTGGCGGTGGGTCAGTCATGGTGGCATTTCTTTGGAGGGCCGCACAGCCCTCCATGTGCTCGCCAGAGGTAGCCTGACTGCCATTAGGTACCGAGATGAGATCCTCAGACCCCTTGTGAGACCATATGCTGGTGCGGTTGGCCCTGGGTTCCTCCTAATGCAAGACAATGCTAGACCTCATGTGGCTGATGTGTGTCAGCAGTTCCTGCAAGAGGAAGGCATTGATGCTATGGACTGGCCCGCCCGTTCCCCAGACCTGAATCCAATTGAGCACATCTGGGACATCATGTCTCGCTCCATCAACCAACGCCACGCTGCACCACAGACTGTCCAGGAGTTGGCGGATGCTTTAGTCCAGGTCTGGGAGGAGATCCCTCAGGAGACCATCCGCCACCTCATCAGGAGCATGCCCAGGCTTTGTAGGGAGGTCATACAGGCACGTGGAGGCCACACACACTACTGAGCCTCAGTTTGACTTGTTTTAAGGACATTACATCAAAGTTGGATCAGCCTGTAGTGTGGTTTTCCACTTTAATTTTGAGTGTGACTCCAAATCCATTGGTTGATACATTTGATTTCAATTGATAATTTTTGTGTGATTTTGTTGTCAGCACATTCAACTATGTAAAGAAAAAAGTATTCATTCAGATCTAGGATGTGTTATTTTAGTGTTCCCTTTATTTTTTTGGGCAGTGTATAATGAAATGATATGGAATTTATATTTATTGTCCAGTCTATGTGTTATTACACTGACTACATTGTTAAACCTCAGCAATACAAAAACATTGTGTGAACACTGAAACGCTTATAACTTTTATTGAAGCTTTTTGCCAGTTACAGGTCACAATATACTACATAGAGAAGTATGTCTATTTCACCCACCTGTATCTGGTCCAACATGGTCCTGGCCTCCTGTAAGGCCACCGCCTCTCCCTGTTGATGCACTTCCTGGTCGCGAGACACTTCCTGTAGCCATCGCCGCAGCTTCTCCGCCATCTCCCTGTAGCGCTGCCATTGGCGGACCAGGCTGTCAATTATCCCTCTCCTTTGCTGGGCCCGCCTCACAACACCCTGCCATTGGTTACCCAGCAGAGCCAGTTTCAGGCTGAAGTCATCCCTGCAGGAAAAAGAGAGAGATTTACCCCAAATAAACCATTGTGTGTGTGTGTGTGTGTGTGTGTGTGTGTGTGTGTGTGTGTGTGTGCGTGTGTGTTCCTTACCTGTCGTCCACCTGTCCCTGGTCCAGCAGGCGATGGCCGTCACTGATGATGGAGTAGAGAATCTGCTGCCTGCTGAACATTTCTGTCTGGAACAACTATACAGAAACATTTACAGAGATCAACATACCGGTACAGAGAAACAGCTTACACGCCTATACACCCCCTGCACCTAACCTCTCTCCTGACCCCCCCCCCCCCCCCCCCCCCCACACACACACACACACTCCTCTCACCTCCCTCCCTCCTCCTATCCTCACCTCGTGGACTCTCTGCTGCTCCAGCAGGCTGTGGTAGTTCCCAGAGGTCTCAGCGGCCAGCTTTTGTTCCGTCTGGGACAGGAAGTCCATCCAGTCCTCACACTTCTGCAGGAAGCTCTGCTGCTGCAGCAACACCGCCTGCAGCTTACTGAGGAGGGAGACACAAGATACACACAGTCACACAGCAGATTGTAACACCTTTATCCATCCTGTGGAACAATAACAACATAATGAACATGCAACATGGAGTTCTTGTTTTTCAACCTACATCATATCGTTAGTAATTTAGGGTAACACACAATGAGATAGGAATGGCTTGATAAGTGCAATGCATGTGTAACTATTGTTCTGTATGTGAAGACGTTAATGAAGCTACCTGAATCTCTCAGTCAGGTGTGCAGAGTGGGTGGTCCAGGCTCTGTTGAGGCTCTGGAGGCGTTTGATCTCTCTGTCGTTCAGGGGCAGTCTGTAGGCCAGCTCGTTCACACGCTCTAGATCAGGAGAATGGCTGCTCAACTTACACATCTGGCTCTGGAGAGGGAGGAAGGGATTTGTTCTGAATTTATAGTATAGTAGAGGCAATATAGAAGCAATTGAAGAAATAGGGTTATCAAGGATTCAACAGAGGTTCAGCTCAGTTTTCAGACATGTTTACCTTAAGTTTTTCCATGCGCTTCTGTATGACAGTGTGGTCCGGTGTTTCGACTGGGTCGGACTCCCTCAGAACCTCTTCAGCCTCCTCAGCCTGACAGGTCAGAGAGTCCAACTGCTCTTTAAAACGCTCACAGTCATCAGCTCCACACTAGAGAGAGGGGGAAATAGAGGGGGTACAAAAGTATGAATGTACTGTATATATTGTACATTAAGGGTGTTTGGACATGTGTACGTGTGTACACTGCTCTACAGTGTGCTTGTGACGCTGTAGCACAGATGACCCACCTGCAGTACTTCCTGCTGCCTGTGCAGGGCGTGTTCCAGCATTGCTAGGCGATGTATGAGTGACAGGCAGTCTGATTGGAGGGCTGCCATGGAGGAGGCGTCAACCTGAGTCTTTAGCTGTTCCCCCAGCTGCTGCAGCTGTAGTAGAGACTGTTGTACTGTTGCCTGGGCACCCAGCAACTCCTACACAACAACAACAACAACACAGCTGTGAGGATTGGAATTGGAGGACAAAATACTGTGAATGTGGTTCTGTAAGAGTAAGGTCAGAGGCAAAATACTGTGAACGTGGTTCTGTAAGAGTAAGGTTAGAGGGCAAAATACTGTGAACGTGGTTCTGTAAGAGTAAGGTCAGAGGGCAAAATACTGTGAATGTGGTTCTGTAAGAGTAAGGTCAGAGGGCAAAATACTGTGAACGTGGTTCTGTAAGAGTAAGGTTAGAGGGCAAAATACTGTGAACGTGGTTCTGTAAGAGTAAGGTCAGAGGGCAAAATACTGTGAACGTGGTTCTGTAAGAGTAAGGTCAGAGGGCAAAATACTGTGAACGTGGTTCTGTAAGAGTAAGGTCAGAGGGCAAAATACTGTGAACGTGGTTCTGTAAGAGTAAGGTCAGAGGGCAAAATACTGTGAACGTGGTTCTGTAAGAGTAAGGTCAGAGGGCAAAATACTGTGAACGTGGTTCTGTAAGAGTAAGGTCAGAGGGCAAAATACTGTGAACGTGGTTCTGTAAGAGTAAGGTCAGAGGGCAAAATACTGTGAACGTGGTTCTGTAAGAGTAAGGTCAGAGGGCAAAATACTGTGAACGTGGTTCTGTAAGAGTAAGGTCAGAGGGCAAAATACTGTGAATGTGGTTCTGTAAGAGTAAGGTCAGAGGGCAAAATACTGTGAACGTGGTTCTGTAAGAGTAAGGTTAGAGGGCAAAATACTGTGAACGTGGTTCTGTAAGAGTAAGGTCAGAGGGCAAAATACTGTGAACGTGGTTCTGTAAGAGTAAGGTCAGAGGGCAAAATACTGTGAACGTGGTTCTGTAAGAGTAAGGTCAGAGGGCAAAATACTGTGAACGTGGTTCTGTAAGAGTAAGGTCAGAGGGCAAAATACTGTGAACGTGGTTCTGTAAGAGTAAGGTCAGAGGGCAAAATGGAATAGCATCACTAAACGATAGAGGGCTTTTCATCTCTGAAAGACAAGTTACTATTACTGTCCTCCATGCTTGGCAACTGAAACCCTTTTCTACATCTTCACTGTGGAGTTTCTATCATTTAAACACGGAAAATAAACCGTTTTCTACTGTACTGTGTATCACCAGCCCTGCCAGCCTCCCTCACTCTGTTAGGCCTGCAGTCTGAAAGGTCTTTTGTCATGGTGCGCTGGGTCTGTATTCAGACACACTGGGTGTAATTTGGCCCACCTACCGAAGGGATAGGGCCTTCGGTACTTATTTGAAACATGCTGACAGGCCGTTTCTATGCTTATTCACATGAGAGCAAGGCTGCATTCTTCAATAAAAGCTAGGCTTTCAAAACTGTAATGTATATCTAAGGAAAACTGCTGTGTGGCAGATCGTCTCTAAGTTTATCTTGCCGATTCACCCTCTGAATGACCCAAATACAAAATCCATGTTTCAATTGTCTCAAAGCTTAAAAATCCTTCTTTAACCTGTCTCCTTCCGTTCATCTACACTGGTTGAAGTGGATTTAACAAGTGACATCAATAAGGGATCATAACTTTCACCTGGATTCACCTGGTCAGTCTATGTCATAGAAAGAAAAGGCATAATGTTTTGTATGCTCAGTGTATGTCATTTAGGGGCATTCATTGCTTACACTGCAGTCTCTAATCCACGCGTTGCTTTCCTCTTCCGTGACGTCTCTGTCGGTGGCACTCTTGAGCAGCCTGTCGGCCCTCTCCTCCTGTTTGTGTACAGCAGAGACACTCTGGTCATAGAGCTCTGTGTAGCGCTGCCACAGACCCAGCAGAGCCTTGCTGCTCCTCAGCTGTTCTGAGATCTGCTCCAGCAGACCGTTCCACCTGAGACAGAGGAAGATAATACGTTAGGATCTGAACTGGGAGCAGTTATGACACCGAACCGAAAAGAGTGTTGCACTTGCATCAAGTGTCACAGACTGTTCTAAGATAAGCCAACCGTTACTGTGTATACTAAGTGATAACATTCCAGATTCCTAGCTCACAGTGGGCCCCAGGAAGATTAGCAGTTGCAACTGTAACAGCTAATGGGGATCCAAGTCCCCATTACCCTGCAGCCCTTCTTCAATGCCCACCTGATGTTGACGTCCCGGAGGGCTCCGTCCAGTGTGTCTGCCACAGACGGGTGGCACTCTGTCAGCAGCTGATGTGTGACAGAGCCAAACTTCCTCAGACTGCTCTCCTGCTTGTCTAACTCCTCCTGCAGGTTCTGAACAGGTACATAGCGCCGGGTCAATGACAAAGATAAAATACAGAGAATCTGTTCACTCTCTACAAACAAGTTATCAGGCTAAATGTTGTAATGCTATAACATGACAATTCAAAAATCTCAAGTTAACTTCAATCTTGACCTCTTGCCTTCCTATGACAATCTTGCCTTCATTCTGCATAGGAATTTTTCTTCCATTTTTTTTCTTCAAAATGTTTCCCATGTTATTCCAACCTCAGGGTGTGTTGAGGTTGTATTTTAGTTGTGTTGAGGTTGTATTTTAGTTGTGTTTTGGTTGTATTTTAGTTGTGTTTTGGTTGTATTTTAGTTGTGTTTTGGTTGTATTTTAGTTGTGTTTTGGTTGTATTTTAGTTGGGTTTTGGTTGTATTTTATTAGTGTTTTGGTTGTATTGTAGTTGTGTTTCGGTTGTCTCACCTCCAGGCTTTCCACCTGTTGCTGTACAGCCTCCAGGGAGCCTGTGAGCAGGTGTAGCCGGGACACGGAGTACCTCCCCTCCATCAGGTAACCGTTGATCTCCTCAGCAGCACGGCGGTACAGAGTCCACTGCTCCAGCACTGACCGCAGACTCACCTTCATTTGACCAATCTGGAGGGCCGGAGAGAGAGGACATTAAGTTCGACATTTTGTTTTTTTTACTATTGTCAGGGAATTCTCTGAAAGCCATGGGGGTTAAATTGGGATTATAATGAAGTGAAGTCAGTTCAGACAGAAAACCTGAGTGTTTGCATCAGCTGATAGCAACTATGCTCTGAGGTTTCCTTGCTGCCATGCTGTTGCTGTAACATGCTGTAATTCACTAGGCATTGTCTGTTTTCTGCTAGCCCACCACCACGTCAGCCTCCACCTGTTTGGCTCTGCTCTTTTCCCAATAGGTTGGATTGGTATAAAGCTATACCGAGCTCACTGCCTGTACTTTGTTGTTATGGTAATGATTTCAGCATTGCTATGGCAGTGAGCTACCCCGAAGCTGCAGAGTCTACCGCCAAGACCTAAAGTATTGTAATTGACTTTCTAATAAATGGTTAAACAAATACTTGGTGTTTTCTGTCTGAATTGAGGTTAGATTTGGATATGGTACTCTAGGCAGTGAAACTGTTCCTAAAATGTAAACAAAATCTGTCAGATTAATTGTGTGAGTGTCATGGCATCAGTCTGGAGAATTGTCTATAAACCCACCATATTGTCCAGGTTGGCCCAGGACTGGTTCAACCCTTTAAGGGTCTCCATAACAACAGAGCAGGCCTGCCCCCTCTTTTCCTGGATGAGTCCGCTCCCTCTCTCTTCAGCTTTCTCCAAATCCTTCTCTTTCTCCTTCACTAACTCTTCCAACTCCTGAGCAAGAGAAAGAGAGGGAATAGAAAGATTAACAACATAAGAAAACAAATATTATAGATTAATTAGAATTGATCTGAGGTCAGAAAACTTACTGTGAAGAGAATATTTGCTTGTAGGTTTAATGGGAAATTGTGAATGGTGTTAATGCTGTATCTCTGTCCCTACCTGACAGTCTTTGAGTGCATTCTGCACCGATGCTACGTCATCTATCCTGTGTCTCTTCTTCAGTTTGTCTTCTTGCAGGGTCAGCCAGGTCTTCAGGGCCTGAACACCATTCTCATGCTCCATCCAACCCTCCAACAGGCCTTCCAACAGCTGGATCTGGGGTACACACACATGTCACACAACAAGAACAACAACTGCAACTGCCATCAATGTCTGAAAGGCAAAGCATGAACTTGAGAGATCGGCGCGTAGATCGTTGACTTGTCTTTCACCTAAATCTTGTTGTTCTGGCTATCAAAAAGTGGGGCTATCAAACAGTTACTGATGACATCTATCCAAAAGGTGTGGGGGAGGCTTTCAGAAACATAATTCCTCCAGACCAATGGGGGGGGGGGGGGGGGGGGAGCTAGCTACCTTCTCAATGATGAGGCCTTGCAGTATCTGCCAGCGGCGGTTCATGGCTCCCAGGCGCTCGGCGAAGTCGGTCTTGTCGCTGCGCTTCCCCTCCACATCTTGACTACTGATCTGGAGCACCGACTGGTTGACGAAGTCCACCGTCAGCTGTTTACATGTCAGGTCTATACTGAACCCCTGGAGAGACAGACAGGGGAATGGGAGAGGGGAGGTGAGAGAAAGAGATGGGAGGGAGATAGAGGAGGGTGGGGGAGAGAGAGAGATTGGAGAGAGAGATAAGAGGGAGCGAGAGAGAGATGGAAGGGAGAGAGAGTGGGTAGATGTGGGAAAGTATAGAGACCGGATACATCGAGTAATGGGAGAGAGAGGGACAGCAGAGACAGAAAAAGGGTGAACGATAATAAAGGAGAGAGAGAGAGAGAGTGAAATTGTCACAACACTCATTTAAATCATTACAATGATGCTCTGATTTTGTTTTAGCAATGTCTCTGAGAGGAGTACCTCTACTACACTATCTCACCTTGTACTTCTGTAGGTAGTCCTGAACAACCTCTGATCCCACTGCTCCCATGATCCTCTGCTGGTCCTCCGCTATCACGTTCTCCATGAGAGAGATCCAGCTCATCAGCTCTGTGATGGCGTGACGCGACGCCAGCTTCTCCATCTGCAGCTGCAGGCACAAACACAAGGCAACGTCATGTCTCCATTTCCCAGTTCTCAGTGGACTGACACCACAGACACCACAGACACCACAGCAGGAGGCATTTCTTTAGTTATAACATTCCTAACTTATGAATTAGTTACAAAATGTGTTACTCTACATATTAAGCTAAACAATGGCAGCAAGTTAACAAACTTTAGACTGATCCCATACCTGGTGTAGTTTTTCCTGTACCACTGGGATGCGGGTGAACAGCTCAGCCCACTGGGTGTCCACCTGGGCCAGAGCTGATCTCAGACCAGCCGTGTCCACCCTCTTCAGCCGCAGCAGCTGGTTGCCTGTACTCAGCACTGAGGAGCGCAGAGACGACTTAGCATCCACCTCCTTAGAGAACTCCTACAGGGGGAGAGAAAGAGAGAGTGAGGGGGAGGTGAGCTTTCATTCCTTTTGTTAGATCATTGCACATGTTGGTGTAAAGAACACGACTGCACATAGGACCCAGAGGTTTTCTTGGTCAGCTGACGTGACCAAGAAAAAGCTTGTTCTATCTACAGCATACATGTATAAATACATTTCTCTGGGATATGTGTAGACCTATCTATCTGGTGTAACTTGAGGTCTCTCAGTCTCACTCACCAGGAAGGCATACAGGTGATCTCTGACCGTCTCCAGCTCCTGAGGTACGGTCACAGACTGTGTGGTCCAGAACTCCAGACGGTCCAGAGCTGACCGCAACCACTGACTCAACTCTGCTGACTCACTCTGGTACCTGTAAGGTCACATGATATAACAGCAGCAAATGTTTAGCTCTGGGATTAGTGTTTCATGTTTAGTTCTGGGATTAGTGTTTCATGTTTAGTTCTGGGATTAGTGTTTCATGTTTAGTTCTGGGATTAGTGTTTCATGTTTTGTTCTGGGATTAGTGTTTCGTGTTTAGTTCTGGGATTAGTGTTTCATGTTTAGTTCTGGGATTAGCGTTTCATGTTTAGTTCTGGGATTAGTGTTTCATGTTTAGTTCTGGGATTAGTGTTTCATGTTTAGTTCTGGGATGAGTGTATCATGTTTAGTTCTGGGATTAGTGTTTCATGTTAAATTCTACAATTCTATTTAAATAACGTACTTAGCTAGTCTGGACTCATACTGTAGTGTATCTTCAACCATTGGCATACATGGTTAAAATTAGCAATAGAATATACAGCATAGAAACACAACACAATGACAACTTCTATGATATACAGTATCTATTCCGCCTATAACCTCGCAAAAACTGTAAACAAAACCCACTCTCCTCCTCTCCCCCACCCCCTCCCCTCTCCCCCTCTTCACTCTTCTCTCCCGCCTCCCCTCTCCCTCTCCTCTTCCCCTCTCCTCTGACCTGCTCCAGTGTTTGAGGGTGGAATCGAAGCGGTGCAGCTCCTTGTTGACCTTGGTGGTGGAGCAGAGCCAGTGTTCCCCTAGCTGGGTGAGCTGGTTCTCCAGGTCTGAGCAACACACAGACAGCAGCAGCCTCTTCCCCTCTTCCATCACCTGATAGAGCTGGGGCTGGTGCTCTGTCAGGCTGGTCTTCAGACGCTATTGACGGGAAGGAGGAGAGGTGAGAGGTATGGAGATCAGAAAACAATGACCTGTAAGTCACAGTACCCAATACTAAGGTGTTTCAATACCATGTGCAACGAGAACACAAACATGTATACCTGGGGGACACCTGTACATGTATCCTTGGGGGAGATACATTGAATTCAGTTACGTTTTTAGTGATTTCCATTGCAACAAATAATCGGTCTTGTGCCAGGTCAATCAGTAGGTGTGTATGATGAGAGGTGTGTGCTGTGTACCTGGTAGAGAGTGATCCTGTCGCTGAGTCTCTCCTCTGTCTCCTCCACCAGGCCCACCGTAGGGATACTACACTCTACTGCCTCCAGCTGCCTGTACAGGGCCTGGTAGTCCTCCACCAGCATGCTCCATGACTGGGACAGACAACAGACAGACAGCAGACAGACAGACAACACAGAGAGAAAGGGGGGGGGGTTAATATTAGACTGTTCATCAAATCACTTTGCCATTCATCATTTCATCAATTTGTCGGTCTGTTAATTTATTGTTGTCATCTACTATGACTGACCTAGAGGGGGAAATTATTAAACAAATCAGTCACTCTCTCAGTTAACCTGACCATTCAGCTAGTCCACAGTCTCTCTCTCTCTCTCTCTCTCTCTCGCTCCCTCTCTCTCATGCTCACGCTCCCATCCATCCACATCCATCCAGCCACAAAAAAATATCGAACCAGTCCACAAAACCATCGAACCAGTCCACCAAACCAATTACCAATTAAGTAGCAACCAGGTACTGTGTGCTTCCACCAACCCACTCTTACCTCCAGTATTCCTTCCAGCTCGACCCCTCTACGGTGGGCCTGTTTGAGGACGTTGTTGGCCAGGGCCAGGGTCTCCTCCAGGACCTGGCTCTCCCTCTGGACCACCAGGCCGCTCACCTTACTGTAGAATGTCTGGGTCAGGATCATATGACACTCCAAACCCTGGAAAAACTCCTGGGGAGAGGAGGGGGTGGGAGGGTGAGAGAGAAAGAGAAAATGTGGTAGGACAAATGTCATGAATTGAGAGTGGAAAAATGCATTGTGACCTTAAAAATAAGCAACAATAAAGAACACCATGACGTTATTAGTATGTTCTGGACCCTGATATGACAATGTGACAGCCCACCCAATAATGTTTGAGTGTGGACATTTATTGTTAGCTTAACGTGTAATATCACCAAACTCTCTTTTTGAAGGCCCAACCTTGTGCTTGTCCAGGAGTATCTGCACTTCTATGACAGAGCCCACGGTCATCTTCTGGTCGGCGGCCATCTTGTCCTGTGCGGTGTCGACCAGGTCTGTGAGGTCATGCAGGGCACTCTCATACTGGGCCTTCAGAGACAGGCTGTGGTTCAAACTGCTACGCCTGGAGCCTACCATCAACACCAGCTCCTCGTAGGCATCCTATAGACATGGGTTACAGATAATACATCAAACATACACTACACATCCTGGGTCAGATATCAGACAGTAGTTAGGGTTGATATGAGGGGGATGGGGGCTTACGGCACCCCCCTTGTTAATAAAACCCCCCATATTCACAGCACCGCCTCACCACCCCTGCACAACCAGTACCTTCCCCCCTGTTAACCTTTGACAATTCATCCCCTGACTGTTTTAATCATACAGAATTTATTACACAGTACATATTAAACATAGGTTATATGACAGTGTTATTAGGAGAGTTGTGTTGTTACCTGTAGTTTGAGAAGCTCCTGGTTGGAGATCTGGTCAGGCTGTCGTCCCTCCGCTCTGCTCCTGAGCTCTACTACTCTCTGCTCAAACTCCCTCAGACCATCCTCCACCTCGGATAATGTCTGTTCATGAAAAAGGACTGTGTTAAATGTGTGTGTGTGTGTGTGTGTGTGTGTGTGTGTGTGAGAGTGTGTGTGTGTGCGCATGTGTCTATTACTATCACTGTACCTCCATCTGTTTGGGTGCAGGCCTGTCTATGGCTCCAGCCGTCCTCTGCAGCAGCTGGTGTTTACTCTCACTGAGAGCTGTGAACAGCAGCCTCAGCTCCGTCTGGTGGAGAGGAGGCAGGAGAGATGGGGGTCAAAGGTTAGCAATGATGACAATGACAAATGGTAGACATGCCTTTATATCGCACGCACGCACACACACACACGCACAAACAAACAAACACAAACACACACATGCACAGTAGCTACCTGGAAGCCGGTGTGTTCCTGCAGTCGGTCTCTCATACAGTCACAGTGTTGCTCTAGGGTTTGGTCCAGCAGGCCCAGCCTCTCCTGCAGCCCATCCAAAGTGTCTTCCATCAGGGCCTGCTCCTCCCCTCCATACATCCTCCTCCCTCCTCCTGCTGCTCCACCTCCTCCTCCCAGCAGCTCCCTGCACTTGCTCATCTCCCCTGTCACCTCCCTCACCTCTTTACTCAGGCCCTGCAGAGGAAGAGGACAAGGAGAAGAGGTCAGCCAAAAGCCCAGTAATATAGTTCATAATACAGTATAGAGGGAATGTTCTCTGAATGTTCTCATATTATTTGTGTGGGGAATATTGCTCCATAAAGTCTATTAGCTGGTTGGTTACTAGAACTGTAATTTGTTTGATTGCCTCTGCCTGTGGTTACCTCCAGGTTAGAGAGCTGTGTCTCAGTGTCCTCTGACAGCAGCACAGGACCAGAGAGGACGTTGTTCTCAGCACTGTCCAGCCAGGATGAAGCTGCAGACACAGCCGCATACAGCTCCTCCTGCACCAACACACCCCGGGGCACGTCCTGCTTATTGTCAGCAACACCTTCTGGCTGTGGACGCACAACATAGGAGTCATGTTAACTAACTAACTAACTAACTAACTGTCTAACATATTTAAAGCTAGCACAGCCACATCATTTACTGGAGGTAGCTACTGTACGTTAATGTAACCAGAGAGGCCTAATTCATCACAGAAATAATCCTTCTCACTGAATCACAGTCAATCCATGTTTTCATGTACACATCCAGGAAACCTATATATTACTGGTTGACTGTATTACTTCCATCCTCATGTTATATACACCCAGTCGGTGTACGTGTATTACCTCTTGGGCTAGCCTCTCTAGAGTCTGGCTGCAGCCCTCCAACAGAGCCCTGGGGAAGTAAGGGTCTTGTCCCAGCGCCTCCCTCCTGAACACCACCCCTGGGCTGGACACACATGACCTGTGGAGCACCTGGGGAGAGGGGAAACAGGACTGTCAGATACTGACGTAATCTCACACCATAAGTTAGTACTGGTTACTGTACTTGGTTGGAATATGGTTTGTACTGTAGGTATTTGAATAACATTAGATGCTATGTGGACAGGTGTGCTTAGACAGGTAAGGTATTTTGTAGATACGAAGATAATAGATGTCCAAGCCATCCTTACCGGACTGAGCTGCTCCTGCTCCAGGGAGTTAAGAGACAGCTGGAGTTTGGTGCTCTGGTCTTTACTCAGATTCTCCCACCTCTGTCTCATCTGGTCATGAGGGGTCAAGGTCTCTGCCTCTAACAACACACCAGGCGTTCCCTCACTATAGAGAGAGGGGAGAGAGAGAGTGAATGAAATAGTAAGGGATAAACAGAGACCAGTGCAAGAATGAGAGAGAAAACAATTAGAGAGTGTGTGTGTGTGTGTGTGTGTGTGTGTGTGTGTGTGTGTGTGTGTGTGTGTGTGTGTGTGTGTGTGTGTGTGTGTGTGTGTGTGTGTGTGCGTGCGTGCGTGCGTACCTGTCTCCATTGGGTGTGGTCTGTTGGCTGAGAATCTCCTCCCCTACACTGGCTACAGACTTCAGTAGCCTTCTCTGCTCTGCCAGCTGCTCCTCCAGCTCCTACACAATAAAATAATAGAGCATGAATACACACAGCTCCATACCCTCCACAGTATATTTACTTCTCCAACACAGATACATACTCCACTTAAGACAACTATTCCCGTACGCACTCCAGAGGGAAGGAGATATGTAGAGTCATGGTACAGTATAGCGGTATAGTGCATGTACAGGAAAGAGCTATGTCATATCCTACCCTCTGTCGTAGCAGATTGTCATGGTGCTGTTGTGTGCGTGTGGAGCGGGCCTGGGACAGCCAGTCCTGTATGTTGGGACTCTGGGACAGGATGGAGTCTGGCTCACTGTCCTCCTGCTCCTGCAATGAACCCTGGGACACATGCAGAAGTCAGAGGTTAGGGGTGAAAGGAGAGATGTTACAGTGGATATAAACGGTGATAAATGCAGTTACTTTGATACATAGTTTTGTGAGATTGAATTACAAAGATACTCCAACTAGGATTACTCTCCAATTAACGGATTAAAAGGGATGGATTACTCTTTAAATTCTATTTTAGGAGATTAAAAGCTTGTTCGAGGAAATTGTATTCTAAGACTATTTGGTAAAAAATGGTGACATATTTCTTCATAATAAATATTGAAAGGGTGCATTCCAACTATTTGTTTGAAATGCAGATCCGTGCTGACATGCTTGTAAACATACCTACTACTATTGAAGACAATACCATAGCAAAGCGAGAGGCCTGAATGCCATGTACAACAGTGTTAGAGTCAGTATGACGACCAGAGAGAGAGGACTCCAGAGCATCTCTGGGTTGGGATCGGAGGTTAGCATCTCTTTGCTCTTTGTTTGTGTGACATACAGGCAGTTGCTGTTCTCATGGGAGACAGTGGGCCTTTATGACTGAAGCAGATCCTTTGTGTCCACAAAACAACTATTGATGGAGATGCGCAACACACTTCAACAAAACACAACAATACACCAACACATAAGAGAGGCAGGTTTATGGTCCAACTGTGTTTGTGTGTGAGAGAGGGAGAGGGCTACATTTGTCTGTTATTACGGCGGTGCAAGTGCCAAATGCACGTTAGTTTGCGATTTCAGCATGTAAAAATTGTCTCTCTGGCATTTTCCACCCCATACGCCAGGTTCAGCAATTTACCTGTCTAATATCAGCTTGCTTGTGCTGAGGTGGGAGGGGTGGCAATATTTGAGATGTGTCCTTGAAAACAAGTGCAAAAGTGACAATTTCATGCAGCGCATATCGGGATTTAAGACCAACGACAAGCAGGTCTTAGAGGTTGGTAATGGCGTGGATTTTGTGAGCGGAGGCGTTACCTAACCGCCCATGACACAAAGTGCCATTATGCTCATGGAACAAGGGAGGAGATGTGCTTTTTGTGCCGGTAACCCTAGTGTTAATAAACATTTGGTTTCATTTGATTAAAAACCAAGCACATAGCTTTTTTGACCTACCCAATGGATTCGCAAAGTAGCCAAGCCTATCAATAAAGAGTTTGATTCGTGAGACTGCTTTGAAATACATCTTAATCACCAAAGCTTTATTAAAATATCAAGTTTGGGAGCAGCAGAACAGTGAGCGGACATCATGTCTATTTTATCTATGTATTGTGTAATCCTACATCATTGTAGCCAGCTCCCGTTTTGGACGTCAATAACAACCACTCCATGTAAGCTACATGCGCCCATGTGCCCATCATGAAACGAGTGATGCGATGATGCTGGTGACCCTGTAGCATTCCCCTACCCTAGCCGTGTCTATAGGCTAAAACTACGGCTGGTTCAACAGCAATCTGTTGTTTCTTTTTTATTCTGTCCATTCTATGATAACATGCTCCTTTCGAAATATTGTTGTTTCATTTGATTAAAAAACCAAACTTATTAGAATGATTCACCGTCCTGTCTTTATGATGATTACATCCAACTGGCATGCAATGAAATTTAGGAGCCATCTGCTATTTCTGGAGGAGTGTGAATACGATCTGTAAGATGGGTCCATTATGTTTCTTAAACATTATATTTGGGAGCAGTATTACGGTGAGTGGACAATCTCTTTATGTTGGATCTTTATCCGGCTTCTATGAAAAGTTTGGATGTGTGTAAAACCCTGCATTGTCTGAGTTGCCTTAAAATTATATGCCCATGGGGAGTAATTATGGTGCCTGTCACTCTATTTAGACATAGCCTATCTAAAACAAGTTGTTGATTCGTTTTGATTAGAATTAGATTAGAATTATAGCCATAATGCAATTTACAGTAGGCCTAGCCCCTATATCAGTCTGAATGCTATGTTTAACAATATATCTGTCACGAGTCCGACCGAGGGTGGTTTCCCTTCCCGGGTGGGTGGCGCTCGGCGGTCGTCGTCACCGGCCTATTAGCTGCCACTGATTGTCTTTCCTCCCCCTCCTTGTATGTTTATTGGTAGCACCTGTTGGTGAATGATTAGTTTGTCTTTATTAGACAGCCGGCCCGCCTGGTTGAGTGCGGGATTAAAGAGTGTAACCTTCGGCTCTAATGTAGAGGAACGTGTTTGTTCCTGGTCGTGAAATTTCAGTTGTACCTTTCTCATTCCCCGTGTTTGGGGCCGTTATTATTGTGAGCACCCTGTGGTTGGTGCATTAAAAGAGCACAGCCTTGCACTCTCTGTCTCCTGCGTCTGACTCCACACCCACGACACCCGGAGCATTACAATATCTCCATATTGAAGTCATGCCTTACTTAGAACAATGTTGACTGCAGACATGGTCAACATATTTAGTAAAAATGGGATAGGCCTACATTTTATTACTTTGTTTCTGTAGTCAACTTAACAAACTAGGCTTTAAAGGTTTTAACAGACTAATGTTCTAATTGGAGTTGAAGGGAAGACAATACATAACAGACTTGAAGCCACCACATATTTAGCCATGGAGCAGGTTCTGATTGGACAGTGAGGGGTTAAGCATCCAACTCATTGATTCATCAGCCCTTTCGTGCCACCACCAGCTACAGTGCCCATATACCCGCAGTGAAAATAGAGCCCACTGTGAGAAATAGAGAAAGAAAAAAAGAATGTGAATTGGTGGGAATGAGAGGGACAAAGAGGAGATATATAAAGAAAGAGACACGGAGATAGGAAAGCTGGCGAGAGGAAATAAGAGGACAGAGAGAGAAGTGAGAGAGCGATACAGAGAGACTGAGAAAATAGCCCAACACTCATGCCACTACGATGCATTGTGTCTCACCTGGATGTCGACCTGTTTGTCCTGCAACATCCTCTGCAGCTCCACCAGGCTGTCTTTAAGGGAGTGGAGTTTAAAGGTGAGCTGCTCGGCCTCCCCGCGCGTCCCCGCCCGCCCCTCCAGCAGCAGGCTCTCACTGTGGACCGATAGCTCTGACAGGGAGGCCACCTTCTGCTCAATCTCAAACAGCATGTTCTGCAGGGACAGCAGCACACAGTAAGGCCAGAACAAACAGAGTGACCACCAGAGTGACCACAACCTGATTCACAACTTGACCGCAGTCACTGTTGCAGGGAAGAAAGCTGAGAACTGACATGTTTTCCACCCAATCAAATGATCACCGAAAGCATAACCTACAGCTAGCTAGCACTGCAATTCATAAAATGTAGTGAGTAGGTAACTCAAATAGAGAGAAAATAGTTGAACGGTTTTCAACAAATTGTACCCACAAAACACCAGTCTCAACGTCAACAGTGAAGAGGCGACTCCGGGGTTCTGGCCTTCTAGGCAGAGTTGCAAAGAAAAAGCCATATCTCAGACTGGCCAATAAAAAGAAAAGATTAAGATGGGCAAAAGAACACAGACACTGGACAGAGGAACTCTGCCTAGAACGCCAGCATCCCGGAGTCGCCTCTTCACTGTTGACGTTTGAGACTGGTGTTTTGCGGGTACTATTTAATGAAGCTGCCAGTTGAGGACTTGTGAGGTGTCTGTTTCTCAATCTAGACACTCAAATGTACTTGTCCGCTTGCGCAGTTGTGCACCAGGGCCTCCCACTCCTCTTTCTATTCTGGTTAGAGCCAGTTTGCGCTGTTCTGTGAAGGGAGTAGTACACAGCGTTGTACAAGATCTTCAGTTTCTTGGCAATTTCTTGCATGGAATAGCCTTAATTAATTTAACAAGTGAGAAGAAAGTTCTTTGTTTCTGGACATTTTGAGTGTGTAATCGAACCCACAAATGCTGATGCTCCAGATACTCAACTAGTCTAAAGAAGGCCAGTTTTATTGTTTCTTCAATCAGAACAACAGTTTCAGCTGTGCTAACATAATTGCAAAAGGGTTATCTAATGATCAATTGGCCTTTTAAAATTATAAACTTGGATTAGCTAACACAATGTGCCATTGGAACACAGGAGTGATAGCTGCTGATAATGTGCCTCTGTATGCCTATGTAGATATTCCATAAAAAATCTGCCATTTCCAGCTACAATAGTCATTTAAAACATTAACAATGTCTACACTGTATTTCTGATCAATTTGATGTTATTTTAATGGAACTAAAATGTTATTTTCTTTTCAAAACAAGGACATTTCTAAGTGACCCCAAACGTTTGAACGGTAGTGTACGTTGTAAACGTTCATTCATAGGCTACGTTGTAGCAACCTCATGATAGGTATAGTGAACATTTGAGTATCATGTAGTAGCCTAAGCCTATCGATGTTACATTGAGCTGGGTGAATGGAATAGGAATGAAAGTCATCAAATATGCTTTAATTAGAAATAAGGCCATGCTCATAAAAAAAATAATTGTCCCCTCTCATCTTAAATGGCATCGATCACCACTGGTCAATATGGTATGGTCAGAAAGGGCAGCTAGAATACTGCTCCCATCAGGGAGACAGCTCAACTGTGACAGTCAATGATAACCCAATCCCAGGCCAACAAAAAAACGTCCTATCTAGAGCCTAAAAGCGTTCTTTGGCTGTCCCCATAGGAGAAACCTTTGAAGAACCCTTTTTGGTTCCAGGTGGAGCCCTTTTGGGTTCTATGTAGAACCCTTTCTACAGAGGGTTCTACATGCAACCCAAAATGGTTTTATCTGGAACCCAAAAGGGTTCCCCTATGAGGACAGTCGAAGAACCGTTTTGGAACCCTTTTTTCTGAGTGTACTGTAACTACCTATACCACAACAACATGGACACAACCCCTTTCTCTATCGCAGGAACATCAACGTCCAATGATTGCTCTCTGTTCTCTTCCTCAAAGAGTTTATATTGGCCGAGGGCAGTGAATGACAGTCCGTGTTCTGGAAGGTCAGAGGCCTCGTCTCCACATAAAGGCCTTGGCCACTGTTTTCATGAACCCATCAGAAGAGCTACAGCTGCTGCTTCTTGGGCCTGCCTCATACAGTACACATACTGTATGCACACCACGTTCTCTGTCCTCATTCCCTTTCTCTTTTTCATAATATATACTCTTTTCTCTACTTGAAAAAGGATAAAAGAGAAAAAAGCATGTTTCTCATTTCACTGAGCGGCCCAGAGACACAGTGGTAGAAGTGGTAATTCCCTACTGACATGGTTCCCTCCACAATAGTCTCCCAAGTGCACCACCTCCTCTCCATTCAGAGGAGAGCTGTGACAGTGTCATTCAGAAGGAGATGTGAATATCCCTCTCTCTCTGTCTCTCTCTCTCTTTCCCCCGCCTCCAACTCCCACTCTTAGCCTCTCTCTCTCCATTCCTTTTCCTCCTATTCTTTCCTTATCTCTCATTCTCTGGGAGATCCATTTCTCTTTCTCTCCCTTCGTCTACACTCATGCCTGCTTTCAAGTAATATCACACACATTTCCATCCCTCACGCTACACCCCCGGACCCCCGGTCCCCCAGCCCTGCTCCCATTAACTCCAGCAGGGGGCTGTAGGCCCACAGAGGGTTGACCCTGCACAGGCCTAGCCCTTAGACCTGAGCTCCACAGGAGCCATATGTAAACCTTAATCAGCTTATAGTCCTCCCAGCTGCTCTCAGCACACACTTCATGGATGGACTACCTGGGACTGGGCCTCTGAGGTACAGTTATTATTAGCAGCCTGTTCCCATAGAGTTAATCTAAACCACTCAGGGTCACCCGTTTTATGTTTTGAGGCAATACCAGTCAGTAAATGAACTAACTAAACCAGCAGTTCAAAATGTGTTTGTTCCCTATAGTGGGCACTCTAACAGATCCGTGCTTCAGGGAGATCTAGGATCAACTTTGTTTACCACACTCCTAGAATGATCCACTAGGACCCCAAAACACAAAACTATCTCTGGATCAGCTCAACTTCCACTTCCACCACCACACCAACCTGATCAAAGCTGGGGGTGGCATCACCGTGGTAACAGTGTGAGTGGGGGTGACATCACCATGGTAACAGTTTGAGAGGTGGACAAAGCAGGGCCTGGAGGACTGGGGGAATGTTTAGGGAGCCAGCGGGACGTCCCAAAGCTGGAGGAAGTCAGAGCAGGGGGACAGACCATAATCCTAATATCCCACACAGGGAGAGGGACAAAAAAACAAATCTAATTTAGGATGGTCATTCAGTGGGACAATAGCAATAGTGTGACCACTTTATGTCTGCGTCTTGGCTTGTGGACTCTATCAGACTTTATCCATTTATTTTCTAAAGCAGGTTTTTGTCAGAGCCTTCAGAACTACATAATTTCACCCAGTAACAATACAACCACTACCTAGGAGAAGATATATGAGTGGGAATGCAATTCTCTGCAAAATGAGACTCAGAAATTGAAATCAGTACTATTTTTAAGCATCAAAACAGGGGGCTGAGCCGTTTGGATCCAAACCTTGTATAGTGGTCCTGTGCACTGAAACCCCCAATAACACAACTCCAAAACCCTGACCGCCATATTTCCCGTCCCTATCTTATGACATCATCACCGCCATGCCCCTCACCTGGCAGTCGATCAGCTGCTCCTCCATGTCCATGTCCTCTGGGTGTGGCTGAAGGGCGGAGCTTAGTGTGGCCTTGGTGCTGAGCAACCAATGGTCGAGCTCCTCTGCCTCACTATGGTAACGCTGCAGCGCCTGTTCCTGCCTCTGCTCCTCCAGCTGCTCACTCAGACGCTCCTGTAGGGAGCACCACGACAACCACAACACTTTGAAATGGGTCATCTTTACCTTTATAGCCATTCATTGGTTAACTCCCATGTCACTATGACAACCAACTATTTTACAGCAACCACACTCCTTTACATTAAAACAATTGAATTGTACGTATGGTGTTAAGTATCCATCCATTCTTTCTTTATTCATTGTTGATGAGTGTTCCACTCCCACCCACCTCCAATAGCTGCCGTTTCCCAGAGGCCTTCATGCGGATGGTGGCCATCCTCTCTCCCAGGACGGTCAGGGTGGAATGGAGGGCCAGCTGGTCCCCTGGGTCACTGTCACTGTCCAGGCCGTCACACAGCTCTTCACTGAAACAGGTCTGCAGGTCCCCAATCTCATCCTGTAGCATCAGGATCTCATCCATCAGGGCCTGGGGGAGACGGGGGAGGAGGGGGAGGGAGGGGGAGGTCATTTAAACATGTAGTTGGAAAACAGTTCAGAGATTACGGAGAGAGTATGACATATTGACATTTTCAGGTTCAGTGAGTTGGCATTTGGTAAAAACCCTACAAGCACTGTGCCGTTACTGTACTGTTGGCATAGCAACAAGGAACAGCAATGTACTGTCTGTCCAATCCTGCACTGGCTAGTGCAAATAAAATCTAAATGTCTCTCCCTTTCTGCTTTTACATCCCCCTCTCCCCCTCTTTTCTTTTCTGTATCTCTGTCCTTTTCTGAATATCCGCCTCAACACCCTCCCCCCACTTTCTCTCCTTTCCTAAAGTCCCCATCCCTCTTCCTCTTTCTGTCTATCGCTCTCCATATCTCTCTCACCTGGTGTGCAGCCATCTGGCTCTCAGGGCTCTTGCGGGACTCTAGGCCCTCATTGAGAGCTCCCTCTATAGACTCCATCTTGGTAGAGATTGACTGGAGGGACTCCTGGTAGTGCTGCTGGCGCTCCAAAGCCTCATACAGAGTCTTCTGCTTCTCACTGATCTATATAGGGAGAGGAGGAGAGGGAGAGAGAAGGTAGGAGAGAGAGTAGGGGAGGAGAGAGAGAGAGAGAAGGAGAGGGAGAGAGAGAAGAGAGAGAGAGAGGGGGGAGGAGAGAGAGGAGGAGAGAGAGGAGGAGAGAGAGGGAGAGAGAGGGAAGAAAAAAGAGGAAGAGAGCGAGAGAGGAGGAGAGAAGGAGAGGGAGACATACAGTCATTATTTCATTCATTCATTTTAACAACTGGATAGTTAAATAGGTCTAAAAATAACTCAGAGAAGAGACAGGTCAGTGTTTATACAGTAACGGTTTGTTTATGTTAGTGGATAGCTGTTGAGCTGACGTACCACATTCTTGAGTGTTTCCCAGGAGCGCTGCAGGTCATCCAGGTTGGCATTGGACTCTAGAGAGGGGTCATACAGCTCCTGTAGAGGGGCCCGACTCAGAGGGGCCCGGCCCTATAATACACAACAGATCAGAGTGTGAGAGTATGGGTTGTTGTTACATTTTTGCATAGCGCCTTGCCCTTTGACCCTTTGTATTCTTTCGAGCTTTAATTAAATACATTTAAACTGTCCATTTTTGCATATCGGCCTCCTTGGGTTATTCCTTTCATGGTTTTTAGTGCGATATACAGTACCAGTCAAAAGTTTGGACACACCTACTCATTCAAGGGTTTTTCTTTATTTTTACTATTTTCTACATTGTTGAATAATAGTGAAGACATCAAACCTATGAAATAACACATATGGAATCATGTAGTAACCAAAAAAGTGTTAAACAAATCAAATATATTTTAGATTTTAGATTCTTCAAAGTAGCCACTCTTTGCCTTGATGACAGCTTTGCACACTCTTGGCCTTCTCTCAACCAGTTTCATGAAGAATGCTTTTCCAACAGTCTTGAAGGAGTTCCCACATATGCTGAGCACTTGTTGGCTGCTTTTCCTTCACTCTGGAGTCCAACTCATCCCAAACCATCTCAATTGGTTTAGGTTGGGTGATTGTGGAGGCCAGGTCATCTGATGCAGCACTCCATCACTCTCCTTCTTGGCCAAATAGCCCTTACACGGAGGTGTGTTGGGTCATTGTCCTGTTGAAAGATAAATGATAGTCCCACTCAGCGCAAACCAGAAGGGATGGCGTATCGCTGCAGAATGCTGTGATAGCCATGCTGGTTAAGTGTGCCTTGAATTCTAAATAAATCACAGACAGTGTCACCATCAAAGCACCCCCACACCTCCTCCTCCATGCTTCACAGTGGGAACCACACATGCGGAGATCATCCGTTCACCTACTCTGCGTCTCACAAAGACATGGCGGTTGGAACCAAAAATCTCACATTTGGACTCATCAGACCAAAGGACAGATTTCCACCAGTCTAATGTCCATTGCTCATGTTTCTTGGCCCAGCAAGTCTCTTCTTATTAACGGTGTCCTTTAGTAGTGGTTTCTTTGTAGCAATTCGACCATGAAGTCCTGATTCACGCAGTCTCCTCTGAACAGTTGATGTTGAGATGTCTGTTACTTGAACTCTTATTTCGTCTGCAATCTGAGATGCAGTTAACTCCAATGAACTCTGGGTCTTCCTTTCCTGGGGTGGTCCTCATGAGAGCCAGTTTCATCATAGCGCTTAATGGTTTTGCGACTGCACCTGAAGAAACGTTCAAAGTTCTTGAAATGTTCTGGATTGACTGACCTTCATGTCTTAAAGTAATGACGGACTGTTGTTTCTCTTTGAGCTGTTCTTGCCATAATATGGACTTGGTCTTTTACCAAATAGGGATATCTTCTGCAATGTAGAAAATAGTAAAAATAAAGAAAAACCCTGGAAGGAGTAGGTGTGTCCAAACTTTTGACTGGTACTGTAGATATTGAACTCCATTGATATTTTTTTGCCTTCGCACCGGCCTCCTTTCATTCTATCCTGAGCACAAACCCTGTAATTGCGTTGATGTCTCCTAATGTAGTTAGCCATATGCCAACCAGATGCTGGAAGCCATTATAACCATAGTAAGCCTAAGATTCTACACCCAAATATTTTGAGGATATCTGCACTGGGTGTTTTTTAAGTGCAGCTTCTACATGTACAACTTCCTAGTAAATAGTACTAGTATAGCATCGAAGACTAAACTCTGATTGACGTTTAGTATTTCCACTTCTAAAGCTATACAACTGTTGTGAAGCTTTGAGACAATGAATGACCAATTGCAATTCACCAACAACCCTGCTTATAGAGAAACAAGGGAATCGGTCTACACAGGAGATAGTGGTAAGATGGCCATGCCTGCAGTTTCAGAGAGCGCTGTTGGGACAGATATACGCGTTATAGGTACACAGCACATGTACTTTATAGGAGGCACAGTGAAGGGTAGGATGAAGGTAGTTAGGGGTCGTCGGGATAGTAGTAGCAGGGGCAGGTGAATGGGTGGGAGGCAGTTGGGGGGTGCGCCGGTGCAGTACCTGGTTAAGGGGAGTGTCAGCGTTAGCCCCTGGTGAGGGGGAGCGGCAGGCGGGAGAGGAGACCTCGCTGTTGGTGCCCTCCTCCCCTGACTCCTCTGTTACGGGGGAGAGGAGTGTGTGACAGCGGCCTGCTGTCATCTGACCACACACACACACAACCATATGGAGAAATAGACAGCGAGAAATATAGAGAGAGGGGCCAGAAAGAAAGAAAGAAAAGACAGAGAAAGAGAGACAAGAAAGAGGAGGATGAGAATGGAGAGAGAGCACAGGAATAAATACACAAAGTCAAAAAAGAAAGAGGGAGTGAAATGGAGAGAAAGGGAGAGAAAGAGGAAAGAGACAACATAAGCATAATGAATAGAGTGAAGGGTGGACTTATCAGAGTAAGCACACTACTGATTAATTAGACAGGAGGTAATCAAATAGTGTCTCAATGAGATCACATTACAAGTATTGATAGAACACAACCCCAAGCCTTACAGACGCACTAAAAGCACAGGAATATAGCGTCAGCTACTGTACTGTTCTGTAGCTATCTGCAGCTAGACAAAGAAACCCTTAGTGAAGCTGGAAAGCAATTGCAATGGATGACCCACAAGGCTTTTTACAGGATGTATCAGGGGAATGGAATGGCCAATGCTAGGAAATAAAACTCCTGCGCGTACACTCACACCAGGGACAGCTAAATATACATTGTTGCAGGCTTATACCTCAATGTCTTTCTGTCTTTGAAGCAGTACACACACAGAAAGTACAGCAACAGCACATTCTGCACCATAACAACTTACAACAAATTACAGTTTCTCTTTGAAACATCTAAACCCTGGCTCTATATTCTACATGAGAGAGGCCAGTGCAGCCAGTATAGAGTTAACAACAGACAGTTAGACTGGGGGAGTGAGCTACAGCTGGCCCTACAGTAGAGAATAGCAGCACAGTTGTCTCCCTCCCTCCCTGTCTGCCTGTCTGCCTGCCTCAGTAGAGAGCAGACCTGAAATGCGAGCCGAGCCCTATTGGGCTGTTTTTGGCGGTTATAGTGGAACTTGGCTGACAGAGTTGGACCCTGTCAGAAGTCATTTTCAGGCCTTTCCCGGGCCCCATGATGCAACACCAGGCAATGTCCCGCTGCTGGATACTACACTGTGTGGGAACCATAAACTTAACAGTGATGTTAGTGTCCTCATCGTGTGACAATGCATGATTGACGGTGTATACCCAATTGGTACATACAAGCATAGTCACACACACACACACACACACACACACACACACACACACACACACACACACACACACACACACACACACACACACACACACACACACACACACACACACACACACACACACACACACACACACACACACACACACACACACACACACACACACACACACATCCTGTTTCCTGGCCTGTTGAGACACCAGCACAAACAGCAACAGACACCAGCAGGGGGAAACTGATTTAGGACTTCAAATAGAAAGAACGAGACAGGGAAAAAAGAGAGAGAGTGGAATACAGGGACAGGTGAGAATAGAAAGACTATACTGAGGTAGATACCATGTCAGCAGAGACAGCAAGGTGCAGTAGCAGATATACAGTATATACACTGCAGAGAGACAGACAGAACAGAAAGACTGCCCCTAGATTAGGCCTAAACATACCAATACAACACACAGAAAGAGACAGATCTACATATACTGAGAGACAAACAGACAGACCCAGAGTAAACAGAAACTACCTGCAGAGACAGAGGGGAGCGAGACACATAAGGGGATACAGACACAGGGGGTCATTTTCAAACCCCAGTCCCTCACCATGACGACTGAGGGGTGTGCCGGTGGTTGTTTGGTGGGCAGCTCCTCGTCGCTGAGCTCGTCCATACCGTCAGACAGCCCCTCTACCTCACTGACCGTCAGCAGCATGGTGGCGTGCTTGGCCTTCACCGTCAGCATCTTACACTTGGAGTTCAGGGACGCTATCTGCTCCTGGTAGCCTCGGATCTTCAGGGCTAGCTCCTGTCAAAACATCCCAACCACCGGTCAAAACACCCCCGGGATCAACACTTCGTGGTTCAGTCCACAATAAGAAAATCAATAGGTCTGACTAAATAGGCTCCTAGAAGGGGGGGTAGGTTGGTTCAGCGTTGAATGCGGCGCAGAGAAAAGCACCGGTGGGTGAAGAATAAGTGGAGTGAGCGCATTTCTCTTCTCTGTCTCCTCTCTCTCGATCTTGCTGTGTGTATGAGAGCGAGAATAGCACTGGCTCTGTCCCTGTGACACACATACACACACTCTCTGGGTCCTCTAAGCCAATCAGAGCAGCGTAGAGGCGGGTGAGGCACAGTGGTAAGCTCGATAGACAGAAGGTTTGGTAGAGAGAGAGAGAGAGAGAGAGAGAGAGAGAGAGAGAGAGAGAGAGAGAGAGAGGAAGAGAGAGAGCTAACTGAAGCAGTGCAAATCTCTCCTCCACTCTCTCACACACACACAGAGGGTTGAGAGACAGGAAGTGAGATCACAGCTACCCCTCCCTCCTCCAATCCTAAGGAAGAATTCCTGACAACAAAAGAGAGCCGGGAAAAGAGAGGGTGGAGGGAGGAGGGTGAAAGAATTACAGAGCGGGTGTCAGATTACTGACCCACTATGGGCAGTGAGTTCAGGCTCCTCCTCTCCGTCCCTCTCTCCCTCACTCCTCTCCCTCCCTCCCTCTACTCCCTCGCTTTTTCTCTCCCAGATGGTGGATGCACTGATAATCAGACTGAGGTGAGGCAGTAGAACTGCAGCTATCAGCTCAGGGGCGGCAGGCAGCCTAGTGGTTAGAGCGCTGGGCCAGGTTGCTGTATCGAGTCCCCGAGCTGACAAGGTAAAAATATGTCGTTCTGCCCCTGAGCAAGGCAGTTAACCCACTGTTCCCCGGGCGCCGAAGACGTGGATGTCGATTATGGCAGCCCCCCGCACCTCTCTGATTCACATTTCAGTTGAATGCATTCAGTTGTACAACTGACTAGGTATCCCTTTTTGTTGAACTCAGCCAACACTCAACCAAGCCAAACAACTACAGCACAGTGAATAAGACTGCAGCTGTGGTCAAATACCAGCACACAAGAATCTGTGTGTATGTGTGTCTTCATCTCTCTCCCCAAAATGTGTGTGTGTGTGTGTGTGTGTGCCCGCAATGCATGTGTGTCTCTCTCGCTCTGCAGGAAGGATCAAACACACACTCAGCAAAGTCTGCAAACTGCAGTGTAAAGCACAAGGCTTGAAATGTGCCGTCTGATACTGCAGTCGGGTGTAGCTACAGTATGTCAAATCAGAATCTCATCCATTTGCAGAATGTATCCTTCTCTGTGTGCACAGTCACGTCAGTGGAGGTGAAATCAGATAAGATTGGAATGTATTTGTTTTGGAGATGGAGAGAGAGAGAGAGAGAGAGAGAGAGAGAGAGAGAGAGAGAGAGAGAGAGAGAGAGAGGAACAGAGCCCATGTAAAATGGCCACTGTCACATCATGCAACTGTGTTATAAGCAGGTTTTAAACCCAGTAGTGGTTTTCTATTCAATTCTATTCTATTCTATTCATCCCTGTAGGGACTGACAGGACTAACACTGCAGGTTGAAGCTACAGTGAATGGGGAGATTACTATGCAGACAGGAGATACTGTATGAGTCACAGCCTCTGAACAATATTCTCTTCCTTCCACTCTATCATCTCTCTATGATCATACTTTGAAGCTGAAGTGGGTCACTTTATTTAAATACAATATGAGCTGCACAGGCCTACTATTTCCCCTGATAGGTATGATTGAAAGTGCCTGGTACCAATTCTGTTTTTACTGTCTTGCTAACTCTGAATGGTCATTGGGAGTTGGCAAAACAGCCCAAACAGATCTTGGACCAGGCTATGATTGAAAGTTCATTGGGGTGAATAAAAAATAGAATATGCTGTATGACACAATCATTGATCTTCAGTAGAGATACAACTTTAGTGTAGACATCATGTCCATCTTTAGAGAGATAAAATACATCATGTCAATCTTTAGAGAGATAAAATACATCATGTCAATCTTTAGAGAGATAAAATACATCATGTCCATCTTTAGAGAGATAAAATACATCATGTCAATCTTTAGAGAGATAAAATAGACTAAATTGCAGCCATGACCCAACTGAGCTTCAAGACATCTGAGAGAATCATGAAAGTGAAACTGAGGAGTCAATTTAAAAAAAACAATATCCTGTTTAGTCAAATACGTCTAATAATAAGACAAATATTTGACTCCTGAGTTGAAGTATTTAGTGCAGAGTTGAAGACAGAGTGTGTTCGTGTTATGCCATAATGGATATAAACCCAGTGAACAAAGATAGTGTTTTCTTTCCTCAGTCAGGATGCTTGACCTGGAACTCACTGTTTGTGTGTGTGTTGTGTGTGCGCGCGTGTATGTGTGAGTGTGTGTGTGCGTGTGTGTGTGTGTGTACATATACAATATATCTATATCTCTCACCTCATGGTGGTGTATCTGGGCCTGTAGTTCATGTATGTTACTGGTTGAAACGGGTCGGTCCTGTATGATGCGGTGAGCTTCCTCTATCAGCCTCTGGAGGTTCCTCACTTCCTGCTCATACTGCTCATACTGCACCACGGCCTCCTGGGAAAAAGAGTCCAAAGCAGGTTGGGATCAACTCAACTAAAATCAGGTATTTACTAAGAAAGTATAGTGAAATGATAGTTACACAGTAATGGTATAATTGTTTGTTTCTTTGGGGTTTATAACAACAAGCACCCTTGCACAGAGAGTATGTTAAAGATGGTTTAGTTGGTTACTCTGCCTTTTACCTTTTAACAGCCCATTCAAGGTCAGCTCATCCCTCCCAGACCTAATCTTTACCAAAACCAGCTTAACAACCAAATCAGCCCTGAGCCACTAAGTTAAAGTGATGCTCCAAAGGTTTTTTATCATTTCAGACAGTACTTTTTGAAAATGTGCTCACAAGCCAAAACGGATCCCCAAGAATGACCTCATCCATTTTGTATGATATGTTACAAATTTGTAAGATCCCAGACTGCGTCTTTAAGAAGAATCCTGAGATGAGCAAACAGAAAAGAGAATTTCCAGCCCACAGCTGCTCCTTTTGCCATTTGTCTGTTTTAGCGAGACAGCTTGTCACACAGAAACAGTTGTTGTGCCCTGCCCTATAACAGCACTTGCGGCATGTCTTACAGCTGAATGACTGCTGTTACTTACTTTGCCCAGCAGTCCCACGCAGCTTTCTCAGCTTTACGATGACTATATCTTCTGTATCAGAATAATGTATCATTTGATATGATGCTGTGGGTGTCGACTACCTACCTGTAGAATGTTGCACTGTTGGATTGTGGTGTGCTGTAGCTGGCTGGCCTCCTGCTGCAGGCTCTGGGCTGTTCTGCAGATGGACAGGCTGGCCACTACCTCCTCCGGCAGCCGGAGGGCGCTCTGACACAGCTGTACCGCCTGCACCTGCTGCTTGAAGGCCTCCATCTCCACCAACAGACGCTGGGTGGACAGGACGAACAGGAATGTTTAAAGGGAATAATGTATATATTTTGTAGTACAATGCTGTTCCAGTGTTCCACAGTATCTGTCTCTAGTATGTGGGTGGTTACTTGTGTTGTGGGTTTTAATACCAGTCTGAGTGGGTGGTCAAGTCAGGTGGGTGGAAGCATACCATTGTGACAGATTATGGCAGTGATCTATCTCCATAAGTGTTTACCTGTCTGTGTGTGAGCTGCTCCCTGAGGCTGAGTCGTGCTAGGTCAGGAGAGGTGAGTGTGAGCTGGGCCTGGTCCAGAGAGTCATGCAGGGTCTTCACCTCAGCCTCCAGGCGAACCATGTCCTGATGGGAGACACACAGGTAAGACAGTTCCAGTTCCATAGTTCCACAATATTTACTGAACCCCCCCCCCCTAACTAAATCTCACAATTCCATTAGTGATTATTAGAAACAGACTTCAATCTAGGGAGCTACTGCAGGGCAGTCAAGACAAATTAAAAGATTACAGCAACCCAGGCCTAGAGTCTGTAGTGCTGATGCAGTTCTGATGCAGTTAGCCTCGCGCACCAGCCTTCTAGGCTTACGGCTGGTGGAAAGACTAGTGTAGGGACTGGTAATGACCACAAGATGGAAGTGTGGTGTCAATAAACGCTCTAGTAACAGCCGCATTCTTAACTGCATTGTTTCTGTCATTTCCTGGATTCCTGTTTGCAACTGGTTTAACTGGGGCTTCCTGGTTTGTTGGACACAGGAACGTACCCAGGTCTGAATCAAGGTACAACACCAGAGTCTGGGTTTGTGTGATGTTGGCGTTAACTTAATACAGTAAGTACCCACATACTATACTGAACAAAAATATAAAGGCAACATGTCAAGTGTTAGTCCCATGTTTCATGAGCTGAAATACAAGATCCCAGAAATGTTCCATATACACAAAAAGCTTATTTATCTCAAATTATGTGCACACATTTGTTTACATCACTGTTAGTCAGAATTTCTCCTTTGCCAAGATAATCCATCCTCCTGACAGATGTGGCATATCAAGAAGCTGATTTAACAGCATGATCATTACACAGGTGCACCTTGTGTTGGGGACAATAAAAGGCCATTCTAAAATGTGAAGTTTTGTCACACAACACAATGCAACAGATGTCTCAGGTTTTGAGGGAGCGTGCAATTGTCATGCTATCTGCAGGAACGTCCACCATAACTGTTGCCAGAGTATTGAATGTTAATTTCTCTACCATAAGCTGCCTCCAACGTCATTTCAGAGAATTTGGCAGTACATCCAACCGACCTCACAACCGCAGACCACGTGTAAACACGCCAACCTAGGACCTCCACATCCAGCTTCTTCACCCACCGGGATCATCTGAGACCAGCCACCTAGACAGCTGATGAAACTGAGGAGTATTTCTGTCTGTAATAAAGTTCTTTCTGGGGAAAAACTCATTCTGATTGGCTGGCCTGGCACCCGCTGAAATCGTTGAAATTGTTGCATTTTGCGTTTATATTTTTGTTTAGTATAAGTTATCTTTTAATTACTTTCCTTGGCTGTGATGGACGCAGCATTAAATGGCTAAGGACCGGCAGAATGTTGCACAACATAATGGTGTATAATTACAGGATCATCAGTGATGTAGTGGTAAAAAAAACATGTCGGGTAAATTCTGATCGCCGGTTGCGTTGAAAAAGTACGCTCCTTATACTTTACATTCATTTTTCCACAAAAGGTGGGTTAACTGATGGGCAAAAACTCTACACCACTGAGGCATGTTACCAGGTTGTAAAAAGGGGGTGCTATTAGGACAGATTTTGTTGGTAATAATGACAGGTACGTTGTGAGGTTATAAAAAGGTGACAGGCTTTATTGTTTTTTTGTGGATTTTGTCATGACTGTCCACGAGAATACAAATAGGTCAGATCAGGTTTGTAATGAATAACTTCACTCAGACCCCTCTCACCCGCAGAGGGGAGAGGAAAGAAATAGATGAGATTAACAACTCACGTCTTGTTGTAAATCAAGGAAAGAAGATTCAGCCCTCCCTCTCCAATATTCACCAAAGGAATGTCCTTTGTTTCAATAAATTTTTTCCCACCAAAACACTAACACGTTCAAAAGCGAATACTGGAACAATATTTCTAACATGGAACGTGGGGAATGGTCAGAGACGATCTATAGAACACTTAGATTGAATCATACTACACCGGCTCCGACACTCGTCTTATGTAAAGGGCTTGCAAACTATTACAGACTACAAAGGGAAGCACAGCTGCAAGCTGCCCAGTGACACGAGCCTACCAGACGAGCTAAATCACTTCTATGCTTGCTTCGAGGCAAGCAACACTGAGGCATGCATGAGAGCATCAGCTGTTCTGGACGGCGGTGTGATCATGCTCTCCGTAGTCGATGTGAGTAAGACCTTTAAACAGGCCAACATTCACAAGGCTGCGGGGCCAGACGGATTACCAGGATGTGTGCTCCTGGCATGTGCTGACCAACTGGCAGGTGTCTTCACTGACATTTTCAACATGTCCCCTCCTGTACTCCTTTTCACCCACGACTGCATGGCCAGGCACGACTCCAACACCATCATTAAGTTTGCAGACGGCACAACAGTGGTCACCGAGTGATCACCGACAACAACGAGACAGCCTATAGGGAGGAGGTCAGAGACCTGCCCTGGGGGTGCCAGAATAACATCCTAACCAAGACTAAGGAGATGATTGTGGACTACAGGAAAAGGAGGACTGAGCACGCCCCCATTCTCATCGACCGGGCTGTAGTGGAGCAGGTTGAGAGCTACAAGTTCCTTGGTGTCCACATCAACAACAAACTAGAATTGTCCAAACACACCAAGACAGTCGTAAAGAGGGCACGACAAAGCCTATTCCCCCTCAGGAAACTAAAAAGATTTGGCATGGGTCCTGAGATCCTCATAAGGTTCTACAGCTACAACATCGAGAGCATTGAGCACTGGTTGCATCACTGCCTGGTACGGCAAATGCTCGGCCTCCGACCGCAAGGCACTACAGAGGGTAGATGCAAGGAGGTTACGACTGTTCAGAATGATGATATGATACGAGGTTATGATTAATAAGTTGATTGTTTACAGATGTGATAGGTAAAGACCTTTAAATAGGGAGATGGTAACTCTTTAAAGAACCGCTCTCATGGTGCCCCAAATCCTAATGAGTTGATTGTTACATTATTCATTTAATCAGGTAACAATTAAACATAGTTATTTGATTAGATAAATAACAGTCTTCAGATTTATGTTAAATTCAAGTCACAAAAGTTTTAATAACAGGTGCGTTACCTTGGTTAAATAATGACAGGTGTGTTAGTTACCTTGGCTGCATCCTGCAGGCTCTGGAGGCGTGTCTTTGCACTCTGCTGCAACTCCTCAGTGCATCTGCTCAGTTGTTTCACCTGCTGGCTCCACCCCTCCGTCTGTAGCACCTCCCCCAGCTGCCCTTCCCTTTCCCCCATGGCCTCCAGGTCACCATGGAGACCACGACACTCTCGCAGCACCGCCTGTCACCATGGGAACACAGAGCGGTAGAGATAGAAGGAGCGCTAAACAGACATCACTCAGGCTAGGGACAACACTAAAGAACCTGACTGGCTGCCCTTTATGTCACTCAATAATGAGACACCCACCTGGTGGGCTCTGATTTGCTCCTGAAGCTGAGAGGCGGAGCTCCAGATTATGTTGCCAGTGACCAGGGTCTCTGCTTTCTCAGCCCAGCCCAGGAGGAACTGCCTCATCCCCTTATACTCCTCCAGATGCTGCTCTGCCTGCTCAGCACACAGGGTGGGACATGATAAAGGAGAGGTGAGGAGAGAGGAGAGAAGGAGGCGAGTGAGAGACATACTCCTCTGAATATCATTGTCATCGCCATATACATTTTTTTATTTTATCGTTTAGCAGATGCTTTTTCCAGAATAATTTACAGGAGCAATCAGGGTTAAGTGCCTTGCTCAAGGGCACATTGACAGTTTTTTCACCGAGTAGGCACAGGGATTCCAACCAGCAACCTTTTGGTTACTGGCTCAACTCTTCTTAACCGCAAGGCTACCTGCCGCCCTATATGTTAGGAAGTCATGCTACCACAGCTTATTGCCTAATGGAGGAGTTAAGATTGATGACAGATATGGATTGACATCTGACCTTGTGTAGTTGGTTGGCCCGTTCCTGGGCCTGTTGTGTGGTCAGGCGCTGGACCTCAGCCAGTCTGGACAGGGCGTCTCCCAGCTGCTTACACAGTAGAGGGTTCTGGTCCCCAAACTCCTGTACTGCTACAACCAGCTCAGCCAGGGAGCGACCACAACCCTCACACTCTTCACACAGACACTAGAGGGAGAGAGGTAGAGGAAGAGGGGGAAGTGGATGGGTGGAGGGAGGAGGTATAAGAATCCCATCTGGAATATTTCTCACAGAAGTGGGTCACTCTTGAAAGCAGGGGGGCAGCTCTTGTCATTCCAAGTCTTCACTAATACCCCTATAGACCAATCATTAACCTCAATGTCTGAAAATGTATTGCCAGTTTAATGAGGGCTAATTACCTTGGTTTCCTCCTTGGCCTGCTCCAGGTCTGTAGCCTTCTCACTGATCTTCAGAGAGATGGTCTTCAACTTCCCCTCAATGTCCTGCAGTCTGGAACTAAAGTCCTCCTTCACATCTCTGGTCTGCTGCACCTCTCTCTCCCTCGACTGGACCTGGAACAGTCATGGCAGATATTAGAATGATAAAATATCCATGGACATTTATAAGGGTGCCATAATCTCCTATTGAACTCTAATTTGTCTCATTATTATGCCACGACACATTTCCGAAAAGCTTGTGTCAGAGTGCCCCCTAGAGACCAAATGCAAGAAGAACCACCAAAACTGTCAGACCCACAGAGTATCTAGGTCTAATCTAAGAATATACATTTGAATTACAACAGATTTATATAATCAGCAGTATAACTGACTAACTTATTAACTAACTAACTAACTAACTAAGATCACCCATAGTTCCAGAGGGGGAGTTCCAGAGGGGGAAGGTACCTGGTCCTCAGCGGAGCCCAGGGCGAGTGTCACCTCAGCCAGCTGCATGCTCAGTTCAGAGGGCAGGGCTGTCTGGAGGTCCTGGTACTTGTTCTGTTGCAGCTCCACCATCCTCTCCACACTCTGGCGCCTACTGATGACCTCACCATGGGCTGTCTGTGTGATAGATTGACAATAAGGGATTACTACTGGCTGCAAACTTTTTGGATATGGAAAAAAGTGTGTCTTTAAACAGGTCAAGCGGTCTGTGTGTGTGCGTGTGTGATTGTGATTGTGAGTCTACACACTCGTACCTCTAGCTCATGCAGCAGTGAGTCCAGGTCAGATGAAGGGCTCAGTAGCAGTCCCCTGGTGTCCTGGATCCATCCCTTCACCAGTCCTAGCTCCCGCTCCACCTCCTCCCTCTCCCTCAGCTCCTGCTGCACCTGGGCCCTGCTACCACGCACCTGCAGCACCAGGCTGGGGACACACATGACATAAGATGATACCTCATTGTCTTATTACATAGAAATTGGATTTCCATCTCAAACCTCCTTCACCGTCAACACAGTAGCGATAATTTAGTAGAACCAACAGAATACATTTAGCCATAGCACAAATGCAAAATCCCCCCCCCCCCCGCGTTTACCTCTCATATATCTCCAGCATACTCCTGATCTCCTTCAGACAGGGTGTCTCTTCTCTAGTCTTGTCAGTTTTCTCCATCTCCATATCCTCTTCCTCCTGGTCCTCTCCTATCAGGCTGAGTGTGTTTTGCCCCAGCAGGGCCAGGGCTGACTGCTCTCTCTCCACCTCCAGGCTGAAGGAGTCATGGTATTCCAACAGGTTCTGTAGCGCCGCCCTGGTGGCTGCCTTCTCCACTGTGCTGTCTGGCACACGAGCATGGAGGTCTACTGACACAGACCGTACCTTCTCCATCTGAGGACAGAGGCAGAAATATTTCATGCTGAACAGAAACATGTCAATAGAAATTCAGGAATGTTTTTAGTAGAAATGTATATTTTGTGATATGTTAGCCAAGGTAATAGTTAAGCAATTGTTAATTAAGTTACAACAGTGTACTGATTAAGTTAGACCAAAACTCTGGAGCTCGGTGGTTACTTCTCTCTTCTAGTTAATTCTTTCTTTAAGTCCTTTTGTGTTGTCCTTGTTCTTCCTGTTGTGGTGCATAGAACCAGCCACAGGAAACTGACCCAGTCATTTATAACGGTGATGTCATGTCCAGTTGAACAATGGCCCCAAAGAAAGGCCCCAGGCAACAAGAACACGTCACATCAAAGGATGTGAGCATGTCCTATCTGATGACATCATTTCCTGTTAAGGAGTAGCGCTTTGTGGGAGCCCTTGTGAGTTGGAAGTGGATGGAAGGCTTTGGCGGGAGCTCATCGCTGGCCTGATGCCTAGAATTACATCAGTGTACACCCACTGAGTAGTGGCTGTATCTGAGCTAACATCCAACAGAAGTGACCTAAATCCACAGCAGTATGAATTCTTAAAGTAACTACTGATCTCAGAGGCATAAAGGCTGAGCCTCAACCCACTCCTCAAAAGTATCAACAAGGGGAGCACTGTTCTATGGAATGTATTTGAAAATACGTGGACTGAATCTGTTAGCTGCTGAAAACCACAGGTAGCCTAAAGTGTTCAAATTGCCAATGTGCCTGCTGGAATACTACATACAGTATGTGAATCTACAATAACTACATTTTCCCAAGCTAATATACACATACTGTATGTTGATATAGACAGATCTCCTACCTTCTCCCTGAAGCTCCTCCAGTCCCGAGCTGTGTCCTCCAGCGCTCTCTCCTGGGCTCGCGCCACGCTGCGCAGGCGGGTCCAACGTTGCCATAAAGATGACACAGAGTGACCAATAGCAGCTTTGCTGGACTCAGACCCAACCAGAGCCAAATCTGTGGCCTTCTCTTTCAGGCCAGTCAGGGTGGGTTCACACCCATCAATCAGAATCACCAGAGACTAGAGATGAGACGAGAGAGACAGAGAGAGGGAAGTTTAAGTTGCAAGAAGAGAAGAAAAAGAGAGAGAGAGAGAGAGAGAGGGATAGAGAGAGAGAGAGAGCAAAAGAAATCATAGGTCAGAACTTCCACAAATTTACAACAGAAATTACAGAAATTCAGTGAAAGAAAACATTGATAATAAGTCATAAACAGTCATAGCTTACCTTGTAACTCTGGAGTTTGTCCTCAGCCTCCTGGCTATTGGCTGCCTTCGCCGAGGGGAACGCAGTCATCATACTTCCTGTTTCATTCATCTGTCCAATCAGCTCCTCTCTCTCCGTCTGGAAGGAGCTCCACTGAGCAGCACAGCTACAGATGACACATTCATTTTAGAGCAGTTAGATTCTGTAACACATGCACGCACCGCACACTCACACCATGTGAGACCTTACCTCTGCAGATCCTCCCGGTAACCCTTCAGCTGCTCTTTGACCTCTGACCCCTTCTGTCGCATTACCTCCACACCTTCTTTCTTTCTTTCACTTTCTTTCATCTCCTTCGTCACTCCCAGCCCCACCAGACCATCCAGCTGAGCACCCAGGGTCTCCAGCTCATCTAGTTTAGCCATGAAGGCCGGTTCCTGGGCTGAGATCTCCTCCAGCTCCCTGAGGCTCTCTGTCTGGTTCTCCAGCTCTATTCCCAGGGTGGTTCTCTGGAGAAAAGCCCCAGCTTCGTCAAGCCACTTGCGGGCTGACTGCTGGGTGGATTGGTGCCTCTTGACCAGGGACAGAGTCTGATCCAGGCTCAGCTAAAGTCCACACAAAATGAATGAATGTGTTGGACTTTTCATTGGAAAGTAATCTATTCCCAGTTAAAAAGTGCTTACTGTATGCCAAAGGTCAAGAGGATAATGAGTAGCAACCACTCACTCACTGCTAATTAATGAGATAATGTTTTAAGAATGATTGAATCAGTTATCAGGGGATGATTTTATCCAGGATAAGTAATTCACTAGGAGGACAGATTAAATCATCATGAGACTACTCAGATAAATAACTGAACTACTTATCGCGAGATCATGACAATATTCATTTAACTGGTCTGTTATGAATGTCCTTTCAGACAAAGCCTGTTAATATTGATAACATGGGGGAGAGGTTATTACAGATGAGTCAGATCATCAATGATAGACTAGGTTTATGTAAAAACAAGGCTCCCTTTTCAGCTACTTCAGTCAACAGTTATGATTTACAACATCGTAAAAAAACTAGATTTGATATCTTATGCTCATTTTTAAACATTATCTTTAGATCCAGTGTGTACACATACATTACACAATAGTATAGTATATTTACCTGCTTGGTTCTAAGTGCTTGTTGGATGTCAGCCCTCAGTTTAGCCAGCTCCTCTAGGTTAGCCTCCACATGGGCAGGGCAGGCCTCATTTCTACTGCTGTATCTCTGCTTCTCCCTGCTGCCCATGGCATCTGCTACCCTCATTCTGGACTGCACCTCTTCCTCTACCACCTTCAGTCTCCTGACCTCCTCCTCTACCATCTCAACTTTCACCTCTGGAAGGGTCAATGGTTGCCCAAGCTTCTTCCTCAGACTCTTCAGCCAATCTGATGTCCGCCGAGTCTCTTTCTCAAATTCTTTGTCCTTCTTGAGACAGTTTTCACATTCTGTAACACAATCTTTTACTTCCGACCTTACGGACTGCAGCTCTTTTTGATGCGAGGTCACTATCTCTCTGGAGGCCTGGATGGCGGCAGGATCACAGGTCAATCCCAGGTCTTCTGTATGTTGGGTGAGTCTCTCCAGGTGAGAGCCCATCCTTTCCAGATCTTCCAGCAGTGTGTAAAGACTCGTCAGTCTCTCTGTGCCACCTAATGTGGTGTCTGAGTCTGACTTCATTCTAGTGAACTGCTCTTTCACTGACTTCAACTCAGAGTCTAGTTTTGCTGATGTTGCATTATACTCTGCCAATGTTTTCAATGAGTCGTCAAGATGTTTCAGTCTCTGGTCAAGGGTCCTCTTCAGATTGTCATGGAGGTTAACCAGCTGTTCTGTCTCCTCAGCATGGCATCGTTGGCCCCTGCTGAGAAACCCCTCAGTCTTCCTCCTCAGCTCTCTCACCGCAGGGCTGAGCTGAGACAGGCTTTCAGACAGATCTCTATGGTCATGACGGAGATGAACAACTTCTTGTTCTTGAATACTGACTGTCCGTTTCGCTAAACCGTCTAACTGCTCCTGAAGCTCCTCCAATGCTCTACAAGTGACATTGAAGAAGCAGTCGTAGTCCTTTCTCTCTAGGATAGCCTGCTGGATCCTGTCCCTCTTCTCTTTGGCTAACGCTAGGATGCTGTTGTATTGTTGAGGGAGGGCGTTGAGCTTCTCGTCCAGGTAGCAATGGTCTACCTCCTTTAGCGAGGGGAGAATCTCCTGCCCCACCCTCTGGACGATGAGTAGGAGGTTCTCGTATTCCGACGCCTGCTCTAGAACGTTCTGGAACTTCGCCAGTCGACCCTGCAGTTCCGAATCGTCATCGGCGTTGCAGGTGAAGTCAATCTCGGGGAAGGTAATGCCATCTGCCCGTCTCAGCCAGTGACACGTCCTATCCAGGTCGACCTTGAAGTACTTCCTGGAGGTCAGGGCTCTGTCCAGGTCCTGCAGGCGATGGGTGGTTCTCTGGAAGGCCGTCTCAAAGACCCTCTGGAGCTCCTCCAGCCTGGTCACGGTCTCCCCCCGCTCCTGGTCCGTGGCGTCCCTCTCCAGGTCACGACCCTGGACCCACAGAGAGGCCAACTCCCCCTGGTAGGCCCGCAGGCCGCTCTGGACCCCTCGGCACGTCACCACCTGCTTGGTCAGGTCGTCAGGGAGGAGAGCCACGTGGTCGTCCATTAAAGCCTTCCTCTCCTGCTGCTGGACCCAGGACAGAGCCCTCCCCACAGCCTGGAGGAACTGGGTCCGCTCTGTGAAGGCCTAGAAAATAACAATCACACTTTTTATTTAAAAAGCACTTTTCTTTTTTGTCATATTTTTATTTGAGTGCCTTCAAATAATTGAGATTTAAACCACCATTCCAGCAGGTTCCACATGATAAAACAAATATTCATAAAACTACTAAGCACTACTGCAGAAAAATGTATAAATACAATTTTGTGTATGTAAATTAAAACTAGATTAGACTACAAACCTTGCTGAGGTACTTCCTCCGCTGGCTCACCCTGGCACCCAGTGCCTCTACTTCTCCCTCGGCCTGGAGTACCAGCTCCTGCAGGCGTCTCCTCTCGCTCAGCCCCAGCCTAGAGGCCACGCGCTGGGCCTCGCTCACTGCCTGGCCCAGCAGCTGCCCCCGGGCCTCCAGCTCCACACACACACTCAGGTGGTCAAACAGGAAGCTCTGGGCCAGGTCTGGAGGAGGGCTGGTCTTCAGGGCTGATGTTAGGGCAGGACGCTGCTCCTCCATCCACTCCCGGGCCTCCCTCAGTTGGGCTTCCACCCGACCAAGGTCCTCCAGAGTCTGGGAAGAGTCCTGGATCTTCCCCTGGATCAGGCTGTCCAGCTGGGACCAGCGCTTCTCCAAGTGGCCCACCTGGACAAAGAAAAGTCTTCAGTAGAAACTCATGCATAATTATTCAGAGATATTGTTGGCAGTGCTTAAATATTGATCACATACATTATTAGGAAAACACATGCAGGATAATAAAGTGGGAATTGACCTAGGTTTTACCCAACTGAAGGGAGTTTTTACAGCACCTGTTGTTTGACCAGCTCCTTGTCCAGCAGGCTGAGGCGTGGCAGGACAGCCTGTCTCTGGTCCCTCAGCTCCTCTAGAGTTCCTCTCTGGTCCTCCAGGTCACAACACAGCTTTCTCAGAGCCTCCAGGTGCTCACTGGTGCTCTCTGTGTCTGCCCTGAGACACAAACACAGGGAGGGGGATAGGAAGAGGAGGTATTACTGTATGAGTCCACACTTTGAACGGTGTGTGTGTGTTTGTGTGTGTGTGTGTTTGGCATGTGTGCGTTTGTGTGTCCAGCTTTGTCATACCTGGCCAGGTAGTCCCACTCTCTGGACACCTGGTGGAAGAGTTCCTCCACGGCAGCCACACAGTCATGGTACTCCCCGCTCCTCTGCATGTCCTCACCCCTCTGACCCTCCAGCTCTTCAGCCCTCTGCCCCAACTCCTCCCAGGCCCTCCTCAGACCTCCCATCTCCTCCAGGGCAGGGGAGGACTGGCCCTCCGTCAGCCCAGCCACAGCCTCCCTCAGCTGGGTGACGTCGAACTGCTTCACTCTGAGCTGCTGGAGGAACTCCTGGTAGAATGAAGATGGTATAAGTATTGTACTGTCAATGCTTTCTGCTCAGAGCCAGTAACCATGATAGCACTGAAACAACAATGCAAGTGTTGATCTATCCATCCATACACCCATCCATCAGGTCAATTAACACCTAAACCATTACACTTCACAAGTGGTCACCCATCCATCCATTCAGTATAAATAAGCTAACAGATGACTACACTCAGTACTGACCTGTGACTGATCCAGTTGGTTCTGGGTGATCTTGGGCTCCAGTTCAGCCGGTCTCCTGGAGAGGTTCTGCAGCTGCTGCTCTGTCTCTCTGAGTTGAGCTTCCAGATCAGCCCGCTGCTCCTGAACGTCCCTCCAGCTCTCTGCCACCTCCTCACACACCAGCATCCTCTCCTCGATCTACATACACAGGGGAGACGGAAGCTTTATGTCTGAGGTATGTTAAGGATTGGAATGTTGCGTAATGCTTGAAACACAGTATTCACTGGTAATCAGTCGTAAGTTTGTTAGCTGATGTTTATCGATTGACATTGTAATGCCATATTGACACACAGAAACCAATGTCAATACATTCCCAATGCACTCTGTGGCTGTGGCTAATGAACCGTACTGAGATGTACTCACCTGTAGTTTGACCTGCTGGATGTCTTGGGCGGTCTCCCTCACCCTCTGCTCTGAAAGGTCACAGGTAGAACACACCAGCTGTAGGTAGGTACTGGCCTGCTCCTGGAGAGTCCGCTCATGCTTCACCTGGACAGTACAGCAGGTGAGAGACCAATCAACACGTAAACCATTACACTTGAGGAGTGAATGGCACTATTCAATTGAATATGACCTTCCCATTTGCAATTGCAAACAAAGTATGAAATTATATACATTATATCATGTTAATGTGTTATATATAATAATTATAATAATAATAACATATTATGCAAGATTAAAACCCTAGTTCACCAGTTCATACTGTAATCCCAGTTCAATGTGTACAGTATATCAGAGTAGGCATTGTATCTAGCTACTGTTTTGACAAAGCCACTTTGAAGGTATGCCAGCCAGATAGGTAATAAGTGTAGTGTTGGTGAGTGACCTGCTGTAGCGCCTCCTCCAGGCTGAGAGGGAGATGTGCAGTGGGCTCTGGTTCCTCTGAGACTGACACCAGCCAGGTCTGACACTGCTGCAGAGCATCCTGCAGACTGACATGCCTCTGCAACTCACGGTCCAAACTCTGGTACACCTGGGGGAGAGGGAAGGGAGAGAGAGAGCGAGAGAGAGAGAGAGAGAGAGAAAGTGCGCGCGAGAGAGAGAGAGACAGAGACAGAGACAGAGAGATAGACGGATGAAAAGATAGAGGGGTATAGAGATAAAATGGATGAAAGTCTATCTAAATCAAACAGATTCACAGTGAGCAGTACCCTCTTCTACATTGCAATGCCCTGGACTGTGCCAGTAAAACTATTGTAATGGATGGAGAAAACACCCTATGAAAGACATTAACACATTTCCATAAATCAAAAACCCTTCTATTCCCAAGTCCCTTTCATAAACAATAAACGTCTGGATGGTAAATAACTAAATAGTGTTTTGTTTGACAGGTGTTGAATGCAGAGGCGTCGCTGCCCTACAGGGGAGAGAATAACAGCAGGACATGATTGACATAGTTAATATGAGAGCCCTGAGGGGTATGATCCGTGATAGACATGTGTTGGCACAAGGCCTGGCAGAGTTGGCAGAAGGGGTACGAGGGTTGGCAAGGTGGTTGGGTTAGAGGGATATAGGCCTGGGAGTTTGGGACTAAGTTGGCAGGCATAGCATGGCATGGCAAGGCTGGATCGGCAGTTGTAGAATTGGCAGAAGGGTGTTGATAAAGTGTGGCTGGATCACACGGGTTAGCAGATTGGCTGAATAGGGCTGTACTGGGAGGTGAGCTGTTGACAGTGTGGACGAGCGGTATAGGGCTTGCCAAGATGACAGAGTCGATTTGGCTATTTTGGCCAAGAGTGATAAAATCAAGTTGACGGGGAGAGCAAGGAGGGAGAAATAAGGTAAGATTGAGATAGTGGCTTGGCTGGTACTATTGGTCTGTGTTGGCATTGGTGGTTGTGCTCTGCTTTGGCGGGCCTTATTTGGCAAGGAACATTTGGTTGGCAGTCAAGGGCTGTCTTGGGAGGAAGGTTTAGGTGTTTGTATGGGTTGGGATTAAGTGAGTGGCTGGGCAACTGCAGTGTTGATGGAGAGACTGTGTTGGTGTGTGTTGTAGTCTGTGCACAAAATTATATATATTTGCCTATTATAATTTGAATTGAAGGACGTCTTAATGTGGGTACCCCCCCAACACACCCCTCCCCCGCAGTACTCACTCTCTGTGCCGTGCTGCAGATGGCAGAGTAGCTGTCTCGGGTGCCTTGCTGCTGAGCCTGGACCTGCTGTCTCAGCCTGCTCTGCACACGCTCACTGCAGCCCTCCACCAGGTCATCTCCCCTCTCCTTCAGCCCAGACAGGCGGCCCTCAAAGCCTGCTATCTCCTCCATGATGGCCTGGACCAGGGGGGAGAGGAGGAACGGAGCCAAGCACTTTTTGGGTTAGTGAGGGGTTTGGTTGAAGAACATGGTGGACATCAAATAGACAAGAGTGCATGCTGAGCCAAAGGATCAGATTGGATGGATGAACTTGAGGGGAGGTCAAATTGAACAAAGAGAGAAAGAAATGTGACTTACATACAGAGATATCTGTGTCCTGCTCATGAGATAAAAGGATGAACACTGTTTATACTTGATTGCTATAGGATGTCTTGCTCCCAGACAGACTAAATAAATTCTTTGCTCGCTTTGAGGACAATACAGTGCCACTGACACGGCCCGCTACCAAAACCTGCGGACTCTCCTTCACAGCAGCTGACGTGAGTAAAACATTTAAATGTGTTAACCCACGCAAGGCTGCAGGCCCAGACGGCATCCCCAGCCGCGTCCTCAAAGCATGCGCAGACCAGCTGGCTGGTGTGTTTACGGACATATTCCGTAAACATTGATTACCAACAACGACAAGACAGCCTACAGGGAGGAGGTGATGGCCCTCAGAGTGTGGTGTCAGGAAAATAACCTCACACTCAACGTCAACAAAACAAAGGAGATGATTGTGGACTTCAGGAAACAGCAGAGGGAGCACCCCCCTATCCACATCGACGGGACAGTAGTGGAAAGGGTAGTAAGTTTTAAGTTCCTCGGCGTACACATCACGGACAAACTGAATTGGTCCACCCACACAGACAGCGTTGTGAAGAAGGCGCAGCAGAGCCTCTTCAACCTCAGGAGGCTGAAGAAATTCGGCTTGTCACCAAAAGCATTCACAAACTCCTACAGATGCACAATCGAGAGCATCCTGTCGGGCTGTATCACTGCCTGGTATGGCAACTGCTCCGCCCACAACCGTAAGGCTCTCCAGAGGGTAGTGAGGTCTGCACAACGCATCACCGGGGGCAAACTACCTGCCCTCCAGGACACCTACACTACCTGATGTCACAGGAAGGCCATAAAGATCATCAAGGACAACAACCACCCAAGCCACTGCCTGTTCACCCCACTATCATCCAGAAGGCGAGGTCAGTACAGGGACCGAGAGACTGAAAAACAGCTTATATCTCAAGGCCATCAGACTGTTAAACAGCCACCACTAAAATTGAGTGGCTGCTGCCAACATACAGACTCAACTCCAGCCACTTTAATAATGGAAATTGATGGAAATTGATGTAAAAAATGTATCACTAGCCACTTTAAACAATGCCACTTAAAATAATGTTTACATACCCTACATTACTCATCTCATATGTATATGTATATCCTGTACTCTATTTCATCTACTGCATCTTGCCATCTTTATGTAATACATGTATCACTAGCCACTTTAAACTATGACACTTTTATGTTTACATACCCTACATTACTCATCTCATATGTATATACTGTACTCGATACCATCTACTGCATCTTGCCTATGCCGTTCTGTACCATCACTCATTCATATATCTTTATGTACATATTCTTTATCCCTTTACACTTGTGTGTATAAGGTAGTAGTTGTGGAATTGTTAGGTTAGATTACTCGTTGGTTATTGCTGCATTGTCGGAACTAGAAGCACAAGCATTTCGCTACACTCGCATTAACATCTGCTAACCATGTGTATGTGACAAATAACATTTGATTTGATTTTATAGGCTAGAACCTGGCATGCCTAAATTAGGTGGCTCAGAATGGCTTTTCAATAGCAGATCAAATAAAAACACTATGAAAAAGCCATTAGATTAGTGTAATTAATAACACTGTCTGATTTGTCACCTTGTGACTGGCCAGCTGCTGAGTGGCTGCCTCAAGGCCTCCGCCAGCTGCGGGGTCAGGGGTCACCATCCTGCTGGACATCTGCAGCAGCCACCTCTCCACTTCCTGTAGCTCCACATGGTACACTTCCTGCTCCTTCACCTGGCCCTCCAGGCGCTGCACATGGGCCTGAGACACACACATTGTCATTCACACAAGCATACACAAACATTAAGCATTCACACACAGGCCCACAAACACACGCCGGTAGCAGTCCTAGCAGTGACCATAATAGTGATACTCAAACCAGCAACAAGTCTCAACAGTGCTACTATACTGTAGCAATAGTACCAACAGTACCAAGTTACTAACAGTAATAGCTGAAGTAGTCCAAACCTCTACTGTATTGTAACCATTATACAATAGCACTCAGAAAGCTGTCA
>NC_092150.1:71786628-71844128 GCF_045791955.1 Oncorhynchus clarkii lewisi | reverse complement strand
TATCGCGAGACAACTGGGCTGTGAGTGTAAATGCAATGTTATCTTACGTACATAGCCATTTTGTTCATATCAGAAAGATCAGTCAGTAGTGACTGTCTCACCTGTATGTTGAGAATCAGGGCGTGGTATCGGGCAGTGAGCTGGGTGGCTCTGGTGCTGACCCGGCTGCTGATGTGGGTCTCCTCCAGGACCTGCTGGGCCAGAGCAGACAGCCCATCCACCTCACTCTGCCGGGCTAGCACACTTTCCTGCCACAGCTGCACAACCATTCACAGAGAAAGTCAGAGTTACAATTAGATACTGTAGATGGTTTATATCAAAATGCTATTATTTTGACATCCCATGCCAAAATTGTACCTGTTGGTTTGAGACCATTGAGACACAGCCTAACAGTGTGAACGATCCTTCAACAGACAAACCACAGTCTCTTACCTCTCTCTATCTAACCCCTACCTGGAGCTGCTTTAGCTGGGCATCCTTGGAAGCGCTGTCAGACCTGCGATGTCCACGGATGTTGGCCTTCCCCTCCATGTCCTCCAGCCACAGGACCAGGCTCTGGAACCTCTGGCCCATCTGCCTGAGCCTGCCCAGGGTAGAACCCAGCGTGGCCCTAGTCTCCCCCAGCCGGGCCTGGTAGGCCCCCCACTCACGCTGTGCCGTGTCTAGGGCTCGGTCCTCAATCTGAGGCGCGCCCCACGGAATCACCCCATCCCTGCTTGACAGCAGGGAAGAGAGCAGGGACTGGCCCTGGGAGCAGCGCTCCTGGAGGAGCTGTGGAGGAGAGGGAGAACGGAGGTACAAAATAGCGAGGCGGGTTGATACAGTAGAGCTGGGACGATAAAAAATGGCCTTTCTCTTACCGAAGCATTTTGCATACAGCAGTAATTTTCTGTGATTTTGCTACACAACGTTCCTGTAGATTGTACTACAACTATTGAGTTCATGGCACCACTTTACAACTGGAGTAGACAGTAGTATGGTTTTGATGCACCCGCAGAACAGAGCAGAGTGCGCCATTTGCAGTGAATAGGCCTACATCAAGTATAGCCTAGGCCTAGCGCTGGAAAGCACTTGTAAGGCATTGGCCTACATTTACTGATAGATTAACCATAACATGATAGCCATAACATCATATTTAGAGTTAGTAATCTAGCAAAGTGTTTTGAGTTCCCACTTCCTCAGGTGGTTAAAAATATAGCCTATCGCTGAAGAGACCCAATGAAATCTGATCATTCTGGATCCTATTTTGACAGGTTGCACATCAAAATACCAATCATGCATTATTTGGATATGTTATATGAAATAGCTTCCTTTTTGACTCATCGGCTACTATCTCTGGAAAGAAATCATCTAGAGCCCTGCCGATAACGGAAAGTAACTGTCCATTAAAACATTTTACTTTATCATAGTATTTATTGTTAACGAGCAAAATCGTTACATTTATCACAATATAACTTGGTGTCCCAACTCTAGCACCCCCCAAAAAGTATTTATAGATGATTTATCGTTATTGCAAAAAATGAGACTATTTATCACAATATGGATTTTTGTCCATATCGCCTAGCTCTATGATACAGTAACATACCAATATCAAGTTCAACATGATGCAGTATGTACAGTATCAATTCTAATTCTGAACCTATCAGAAGCTCTCTGCTTTCACTATGTGTTTAGATCATTCTAAAACCAACATTACACAGCTGGTCAGTGCTACAGCTCTGCTATAGCTCCTCATTCAAAACCAACTGACACACTATCCAGGATCCTTGGGACGTCCCTACCCCATTGAAGTTGAAATGTAAAATGGTTAAGGTAAGGGTTAAGGTTAGGGTTAGGTAAGGATGCCGGAGAGCACTGACCCACACCAAACCAGGCATATAGTAGGCTGTACTGTACTGACCTGTATCTGCTGTAGTGTGTTCTCCAGGGTGTCCACATCCCCCTCTGGGTGGGACAGAGAGCCCAGGGTTCCCTGCTCCTGCTCCAGCCAGTCTTCAAACATGTGCAGCCCCCTCTGGTACTCCTGATGGGCCAGGACCAGATCCTTAGCCTTGTAGACTGCAGCCTGGAACACGACACAGGGAGATTCCATGTAGAGATACCACATGACTGGGTTACCATTTCAAGTATTGGGTCCCAAACTCAAACTATTTGGCCTCTTAGGCCTTTTCAGTTATCTTGTGACCTACAAATAAAATAAAGCTACTTCATTAAGCCATTAGCCAGTCCTGGGAAAGACTACCTTTAAGGACATGAAGGGAAACAGGACATGGTGGAGACAGGAGTATGAAGGCTCTGGGTACCTTGGCCTTGTCTGTGATGGCGGTGTATCTCTCCTGTAGGCTGTGTACCTCCTGATGGGTAGTGTATTGTTCAGCCATGTTGGAGCCCTTGGTAGCGATGGTCTCTAATGGACTGCGGTGGCTCAGGACCTCCTCATATAGAAGCTAAAACACATACAGTATCACATTAACCAGCTGTGGATACAGCATAAGAACATGATAGATGAAATACTTAAAACGTCTAACTTAAAAAAAAAGATCCCTTCTTAGTGTGAAAATCAACAACACTACAAGGTTATGATGGTGGATTGCTTTTAGTTATTTTCAGGAGTCAAAGCCCTTTATATTGTAAAGGTGTAGATTCCCTCCATCCACCACCAATGTGAAAACACCCATCCATTACAATGAGTCCAGTACTGTACCTTGGTCTTTCCCAGGTTGGCGGTCTTGTCTCTCATCTCAGAGTACTGTCTGTCTGAACAGCCCAGAGTTGTCTCCACGCGCTCCATCCACATGATAAACTGGACCACGTCCTCCTGGTAGCTGGTCCACTGAGACAGGGCCCCCTCCAGCTGACTGGATCAGGAAACACACACATTCATTCTTTAGGGTTACTGACTGTTAGGGTCATTCTACAAAAATGGTGGCTTTTTGACCAGCCAACTTTTTAAAATGTCATTATTTTTTACTTGTAGCTACTGATAGAGCCAGCTGCTCCTACAAAGTCAACAGACCAAATCAGCTGGGATAGACTCACTGGAGTGTCAACACAAATAACCTTGAGTGTATTATAATCTAATACTAATCTTATCATCTGATAAATGGCAAATATGATTATTATTATTATTATCTAATACAATGAATGCCTATTTTTCTTTGTCAAATGATTGCCTGATAACATTGTCTTATTTCCTACCATTTAACCCTTTTGACCTCCTAGATTAAATCGATTGATTAAAGTCAAATTGGCTAACCGATGAATATGTCTCCTGACCTTTTACACTGGATGGAGGCAGACAGCAGAGAGTCCCAGGAGTCCTTAAGGTCCTGGATCTGTTTTCGGACCACGGGGACCCCCTCAGCAGAGGTATTCCTCTGGACAGCCTCACCACGTGTCAGCAACATCTTCAGCTGGATCTCCCTCTCCTGACGGGCCGCCAACAGGGCCTGGGGTAACACAATCACAGATAGGATACAACCACAGACACAGTTTTAGATACAGTTACAACCACAGACACAGTTTTAGATACAGTTACAACCACAGACACAGTTTTAAATACAGTTACAACCACAGACACAAACACAGACAAAGAGTAGTTGTTGTACACTAGACTTGAGAGCTTCAGAATGTTTACAAGAGGGGGGTAACCCCTGATACTACACATTTATAGGTTAGATATCGATTTGTAATCACTTTTGAGAGATGCAACTTTTTCTCGATCTTTGGGCAGTCTTCCATACCTACCTCCATCTGTATCATCCTGTCCTCCAGTACAGTCTTGTCGGCGGTGGGGGAGAGGCAGGTGTTCAGGATCCTCTCAGCCTCAGACACCCAGTTCTGGAGCTCCGTCAGACCCTGGGAGAACAGACGGTGCTCCCCTACGATACGCTCTATCCTGGAGGCCTTGTCCTGGAGGAGACCAAGCAGAGCTACTTAAACAAGGTACACGGTATAGAGGTACATAGAAATGGTTTGAAGTGGTAGCATAGACCAAGGATAAAATAAGACCTTTCAAGGTTTTCCTTTCACTCAGGAAAATCTCATATTTTCTGCAGAAAATATGCTGGTCTAGTGGTAATGGCACAGCCTCTTGCATACCATTTGACAGAGTTGGCACAGGTTTGAATCTGGTCCTATGCCCTTTGACATAGGACTGGATCTTTCCCCACTATCATCCTATCTGTCCAATAAAATCAAAACATGTTTTTATAAATCTGGCCATGGTTATGGTATGGACAAGAAAATAATACAGGGGCAACCTTTTCTTTCCCGCTTAACATATCCACAGCGCTAGCAACAAGCGGCTTTCTCAAGTGATTTTCTTCCTCCTGTTTCTATGTTACTGAGAGAAGACCTATAAATAGCATAGCTCGCTAGATTGCTTCAGAAGGTCAGCCAAATACTAGCATAGCAGTATTTCCTATCTGGTTTTTCAGTGAGCATGGTTATATGCACACAATTATACAATTATTGTGGATAGTCAGATTAATAGAATAGTTTGTTTAAAACGTTTCCATGCTGTGCAAGAAGAACAATTTCCCTAATAATCATGTTTACATGGACACATCTGAAACTTCTGATAAAAGCAGAAAATCACCAATCAAAATAAACGTTTTACCACTGTCATGGTTCCACCTGTCACCAGAGGGCGGCAGAGACCGTCCTAGAGACATTAACGACACTCAGGCGTGTCTTATTTACTCATTATTGATTTCCCTGTTAAAAGAGGTGTGGTTTCTGTTGTCCTTTGCAGAAGCTTGAATTATGTAACGTGTGCTTACGTTTCCTGAGTGAGTTTTCGGCTATCGTTTCTCCGTAAAGTATTATGTTATCCTTAACCACTCATTCCTTGTCTGGTCTCTTCTCTGCACCTGGGTCCAAACTCACCACGTCACAGCAAGCTTCTGCCTAAACATGGACCCAGCAGAGATCATCCAGATCAAGAATGTTGTAACCCACAAAGGAGCACTGCTGGGGCGGTAGCAAGAACAACTCTCCCAAATATCAAAGACCATCCAGGCACTTACCGACTCCCTCCAACCACAGTCCAACCTTAACCCAGGAGGAGCCAATGCCCAGGTCTCATTTCCCAGTGCTACAGGCATCGCTGTAGTTCCTCCAGGGAATCTGCACCGGGAACCCAAGATCCCAGCCCCCAAGCGGTATGCCGGCGACCTGGGAGGATGCAAGGGGTTCCTCATCTCAGTGTTCTCTTGTGTTCGAGCAACAGTCTTCCTCGTTCCACACCGATCGGACCATGATCACCTACATCATCTCTCTACTCTCGGGCAAGGCCCCGGCGTGGGCAAAGGCGGTGTGGCAACAGCAGCCACCATCGTGAAGCTCCATAATAGCCTTCACTGCCGAGCTGCGACGAGTCTTCGACCACCCAGTCGGCGGACGAGAAGCGGCCAGCCGACTGTTCAACATCCGCCTAGGGGCTAGACAAGTGGCTGACTTCAAGTCCCTGATAACGCTGGAAATCAGGATCGACAACCGCCTCCGGGAACGTGTGAGACAGCACCTTTTTGACACCACCCCAGTATCTTGGTTTCCTGAGTACCCCAAGCCCCCCGAACCCAGCATTGAAGAGCCCATGCAGCTGAGACGCACACATCTGAGACCAAAGGAGTGTGACAGGCGCATGCACAAAGGCTGCTGCCTCTACTGCGGATGTCCCGGCTATCTCCGTGCTACATGCCCAGAGCTGACGGGAAACGCTGGTGCTCGCAAGGACAAGGGGAGACCCTGACGAGCTGTGCGGTTAACCCCAGGCTACCCAGTCAATGTCTGTCACTACCTGCAACCCTCCACTCGGACAACCGTCAGCACCAGATTCAAGCCTTCATGGACTACGAGGCTGCAGATAATTTAATTGATCAAGACTTTGCCATAGAATTACAAATCCCCTGCATGAAATGTCCCATCCCTCTGCAGATTCAAGCCCTCAATGGCCACCCCATTGGCTCTAGCCAGGTGGAATATCAGACCAAGCCCATTCTACTGCAAGTTGGGGTGAATCACTCAGATACTCATAGTTTTATTTTAAACACAGCTCCCGAGAACCCCCTTATCCTAGTGTACCTCTGGCTAGCACTACATAACCCACTACTCTGCTGGTCCACAGGGACCTAATAGACTACATCATTTGGGACTGGCCATCCCACATATGCTCTCTCTAATTCTCTCTTTCTCTCTCTCGGAGGACCTGAGCCCTAGGACCATGCCCCAGGAATACCTGACATGATGACTCCTTGCTGTCCCCAGTCCACCTGACTGTGCTGCTGCTCCAGTTTCAACTGTTCTGCCTTATTATTATTCGACCATGCTGGTCATTTATGAACATTTGAACATCTTGGCCATGTTCTGTTATAATCTCCACCCGGCACAGCCAGAAGAGGACTGGCCACCCCACATAGCCTGGTTCCTCTCTAGGTTTCTTCCTAGGTTTTGGCCTTTCTAGGGAGTTTTTCCTAGCCACCGTGCTTCTACACCTGCATTGCTTGCTGTTTGGGGTTTTAGGCTGGGTTTCTGTACAGCACTTTGAGATATCAGCTGATGTACGAAGGGCTATATAAATACATTTGATTTGATTTGATTTAGACTGGGGTAAGAACTGCCAGACTAAATGTCTAAGAGCCCCACCTAGAGCCTTGCCGCGTCCCCCTGCATCCATTGAAGAACCAAGACTTCTCTGCTCTCCCTCCCGAATACTTCGACCTTCAGTAAGAGGCAAGCCGCCACCCTCCCTCCTCATCGTCCATATGACTGCACCATAGAACTCCAACCCGGCTCCACCCCTCCCCAGGGCCGTCTTTACTCCCTCTCGATCCCTGAAGCTGCAGTCTTGGACATTTACATCCGGGAGTCGCTGGAGGCAGATTTAATTAGATCCTCAAAATCCCCAGCTGGTGCAGGGAGAGAAAGGATGGAGGTCTGCGTTCCTGCATTGTTTACCGAGGGCTGAACAGGATCATGATTATGAATCGTTACCCCCGATGTCCGCCGCCTTGGAGCTGGCCCAATCTGCCCAATTCTTCACCACTGGACCTCCTCAATGCTTACAATCTGAATGGATGAATGATGAATGGAAGACTGCCTTTAACACCCATAGTGGCCACCATGAGTATTTAGTCATGCCATTCGGATTATTGAACTCACCGGCAGTCTTCCAAGCATTTGTCAATGATACTCTCGTCGTTGTTTATCTCAACGACATCCTAATCTTCTCCAAGATCCATCCGGGAAACACATCCTGTACGTCCGCAAAGTCCTTAGATGCCTCCTGCAGAGTCAACTACACATCAAGATTGAGAAGTGGGAGTTCCATGTATCCCAAGTCTCTTTCCTGGGCCACATGATCTCTACCGCCAGCATCCAAATGGACCCTGTTAAGGTTAGGGCGGTCACTGACTGGCCCCGTCTCGCCTCACTTAAACAAGTCCAGCGGGTCCTCGGGTTTGCCAATTTTTAAAGGTGTTTTATACACAACTTTGGTGGGGTGGCAGCGCCTCTCACGGCTCTAACCCACTAGTCCCAGACCCGTTTTAGCTGGACCCGAGAGGCTGCCAGGGCATTCATCGAGCTCAAGGGACATTTCACCTCCGGACCCATCCTCGTTCATCCTGATCTTAATCATCTCTTCATGGTAGAGGTGGAAGCCTCGGACACCGGAGCAGGGACTGTCCTTTCACAGCAGAATAAGGGGGACAGAGACTGCACACGTGCCTTCCTGTCCAAGCGGTTCTCGCCAGCGGAACACAACTACGATGTAGGCAACCGGGAGCTCTTGGCAGTCAAGTTGGTCCTTGAGGGTTGGAGACACTGGTTGGAGGGGGCATCCTTTTGTGATCTGGACGGACCATAAGAACTTGGTATCCATTCAAGAAGCCAAGAGGTTGAATGCTCGCCAGGCTAGGTGGGCTCTGTTTTGGCTACACAATATGTAAATTAGCCCATGAAGGACAGCCATCATTATGCACCAATGAGACGGGTGGTGTTCACTTGATTGACAGTCTATTGGTCCAATGACCACCTACTGTATTGTTCTGAAACATAGCTAGCTAGATAGCCAATGAGCTGGGCTTAATATGAGTATGTGATGGCCCTTTGTAGGACTAATGGCCATTGTCCTATGGCTGAGCGCAACACGATTCATTCTCCATTAAAAATCCACAGGACGCAGGGGAGATTATGTTATGCAGCGCTCGATTTCTTCTACAAAGTTTTCTCAAAACTGAAAAAGCACAACATGGCTACTAAGAGTATGAACGTTAAATTGAACTTCAAGTATACACATTTGGATGAGATTATTGCAGAAATTGACCTGGAGAAAGATTGTAAGGAGAAGGTAACGTTATTTTTAGATCATTTAGACAAATACGTTTTTGCTTCTCGTGCTAATCAAGTTGTTTAAATGGTTGTATTTTAATTTAAGATATTTGTCGTTAATTTCTATATATGTACATATATAGTTGAAGTCGGAAGTTTACATACACTTAGGTTGGAGTCATTAAAACTAGTTTTTCAACCATTCCACAAATTTCTTGTTAACAAACTATAGTTTTGGCAAGTCGGTTAGGACATCTACTTTGTGCATGACAGAAGTCATTTTTCCAACAATTGTTTACAGACAGATTATTTCACTTATAATTCACTGTATCACAATTCCAGTGGGTCAGAAGTTAACATACACTAAATGTACTGTGCCTTTAAACAGCTTGGAAAATTCCAGAAAATGATGTCATGGCTTTAGAAGTTTCTGATAGGCTAATTGACATAATTTGAGTCAATTGGAGGTGTACCTGTGGATATATTTCAAGGCCTACCTTCAAACTCAGTGCCTCTTTGCTTGACATCATGGGAAAATCAAAAGAAATCAGCCAAGACCTCAGAAAAACAATTGTAGACCTCCCCAAGTCTGGTTCATCCTTGGGAGCAATTTCCAAATGCCTGAAGGTACCACGTTCATCTGTACAAACAATCATACGCAAGTATAAACACCATGAGACCACGCAGCCGTCATACCGCTCAGGAAGGACACGCATTCTGTCTCCTAGAGATGAACGTACTTTGCTGAGAAAAGTGAAAATCAATCCCAGAACAACAGCAAAGGACCCTGTGAAGATGCTGGAAACAGGTACAAAAGTATCAATATCCACAGTAAAACAAGTCCTATATCGACATAACCTGAAAGGCCGCTCAGCAAGGAAGAAGCCACTGCTCCAAAACCGCCGGGTGGCAGCATCATGTTGTGGGGGTGCTTTGCTGCAGGTGGGACTGGTGCACTTCACAAAATAGATGGCATCATGAGGGAAGAAAATTATGTGGATATATTGAAGCAACAACTCAAGACATCAGTCAGGAAGTTAAAGCTTGGTCGCAAATGGGTCTTCCAAATAGACAATGACTCCAAGCATACTTCCAAAGTTGTGGCAAAATGGCTTAAGGACAACAAAGTCAAGGTATTGGAGTGGCCATCACAAAGCCCTGACCTCAATCCTATAGGAAATTTGTGGGCAGAACTGAAAAAGTGTGTGCGAGCAAGGAGGCCAAAAAACCTGACTCAGTTACACCAGCTCTGTCAGGAGGAATGGGCCAAAATTCACCCAACTTATTGTGTGTATTGAATGTATGAGTCTGAAACTTTGCACACACACTGCTGCCCTCTTGTGGACAACATCGAAATGACACCCAGCTTCATATGTCAATGTACGGCCTTGTTCAGAAATTCAAAGATGATGCAACAAAAATAAAAAATATAAAACGTTTTTTTGTTTGTTTAATATTTTACCAGATCTAATGTGTTATATTCTCCTACATTAATTTCACATCCCCACAAACTTTAAAGTGTTTCCTTTTAAATAGTATCAATAACATGCATATCCCTGCTTCAGGTCCTGAGCTATGTCATTTTAGGCGGAAATTGAGATGAAGGGTCCAATCCATAAGCAGATCAAATACACCACTGGAATGCCTATTAAGCTGCTTACAAATCATAATAATTCAAAATATTGCTCAGAAAACCAGGTGTTTCAATTGGCATATTTACTTACTTTGATTTTGACTTTACGCCAATTAAGATAAGCAGAGTAAGATGTTTGCATGACTATTTCCATACTCGGCTTACTGTCATAATCAGTTTAATATTGAATTACTAGTGTGTATGTATGTACTCAGTATATTTAAGCAGTTCTTCAGGGATGTAGGCCCTAGGGAGACATCATCATGCTTTGCAGGCTCTCATAAGTTGTTGATGGAATGTGCTGACACATATATTGTAGTAGTGATTTTTTTTTGCTGAAAGTAGCAGATTCACACTTGATTCATGTATTGCCGTGTTGTGTTCAGTCATTTGCAAATACATGACACAGCAGCATACATGAAAATAGCAAGAGACAGAAAACTGCAGAGTATCCACTATGCTTTGACATACAGTACACACATCCCAACAACAGGTTTGACTTGGAGCAGAGCATGCATGAAGCAGGGAACACTTCAAGCCATTGCCAGACCTACCCCAGCCAGGGGTAACAGAGAGGGGTGACAGAAGGGGTAACAGGAGGTAGGTGGGGGTCTAGTATTACCTTGGTCAGGTTGCTGAGGGCTAGGTACTGTGCAGACAGCTGGGACACACGGTGGACGAAGCCCTTCCCTGCAGCCTGGCCCTCCCAGAGCCGGTGGGCCCTCTCCCTCAGCTTGCCCAGCTCAGCCTCACGACATGACAGCTCCTCCAACACACGCTGGGGGGTGGGGATCGGAGGACCACAGGACCGGGGTGGCCAGTCCGGGGAGGTAGAAGGAAAGGGTATGGTGGTTGAGGGTTGGGGCGGTAGACGTTTGGGGTAGAGGGAAGGGGGGAAAAGTAGGGAGGATTTGTTGGTTGAGGTTGGGGTAGGAGGCATGGAGGGATTGGGGTACACCAGGGGCCCACAGGGTAGGGGTAGGAAGGGGGACACATGCCACATCACAGAGACAGAGAAACATTAACATACATGGATAAGACAAGGGGAAAACCACAACATCTTAAATAGCATCCACAACACCTCTTGATGTTCTTTTTTAAAAAGCCCATGGTTCGTCAGGTAGATACAACAGAACATAACAAGGGGAGAGGAGTCAAGGCTGAAGGATGCTGAGAGAAGGGGAAAGTATGATAGAGGGAGGGGGTATTGGTAGCGTAGGGATCAGACAAACAGATTGTATTGTATTGTACAGTAGAGCTTCGGGGAGATGTTATTGACAAAAGGCAGGAGAGAAACAAAAGCGCTACAACAGGCGACAGATTAAATACAGAAATAGCAACAACAATAAGGGGCAGAGCGTTCAGATGTGCTGGATATTTCTTGTTTCCTTTGTCAGGTTCATCTTTCCTACTGTCTCTCTTTTTTTTGTCTGGGCGAGCCGTGGCTAGGGCCGTTATCGTATCCTGAAAAGAGCTTTTTAGCCACGCAGAATAAAAAGGAAATTAATTAGATTTTGGATTTATCCTCAGACTATTGTGTCAAAATGCTGCTCTAATCTCATCCAGCCGTGGTTGACAAATGTAATTATAGGTCCCAGTATGCTCTAAATTGATTTCAGACTTACTTAAGGGACATAATGTATCTTAGGTATAACTACATCCATCTTCTCTCCCAACTGAATCCAGTCAGTTATTTCACTAAATAAACTGTACTGACAGAAAGCATGAGCTTAGAAAACAAAAAAGACAGAGTTCAATAACACACAATGAACTGAACGGAGTCCATAAAGAAATAAACTAGACTAGGTGTAAGCTGTTCTTTTGGGTTTTATGTAACTGGCCACCATTGTTGTGTGTTATTAGTTTTGGTACCTGTCTGTAAGTTAGGGGAAGGGAGGCACTAGGTGGTTCTGAGGACTGGCAGGAAGAGGTGTTTGATGTTGAGCGTGGAGGTAAGGAGTCATGGTAGCAGTACTACATAGAGTAACAAAGACTATTTTGTCCACTTAGAAGGGTCCCTAACATGCATGCTACAACCCATTATGCCCCTCTGAGAAGGGTACCTACTATCTAAAGATTGTATTACAAGTTTCATATTAAACATCCCATGGCTTTCCAATACAATGTGACCCACTCCCCAAAAATGGACTGTAACTGTGTGGTCAATTTGGCAGAACCAGGAAGGGGTAGGGGGTGTACCTGTAACTTGCTAAGCTCCTGTCTCTTGGCAGGGAGGTCATGTAGTCGAGCGCTGCTCTCCTGTACTATGACCTCAGTGCTGTTCAGCCAATCCTGGAGCGGCTCAGTGCTGACCTCAAAGTCTCTCATCTGAGACTGCAGGTTCTGACAACGTCACATTTATAGATACAGTCAGTCATCTGTCAATAACACGCACACGCACACGCACACACACACACACACACACACACACACACACACACACACACACACACACACACACACACACACACACACACACATACACACTATTCACCTTTAGCGCAGTCTCTCTCATCTGAAGGTTGGTCATGAGGCTCTTCCAGTCGTCTCTGGCGTTAGCCACCTTGGCCTTGACCCCCTCCTCTCTGTCTTTAGGCACGACAGCCATGAGCAGCTCTCCACTGGTCCCCACGGCACTCAGTCTGGCCTGGCCATGCTCCCTGTCATTCAGAAACTCCTACAGACACAAAGAGAGCAAGAGAAGGAGAGAAAAGGGGGAGTTAGAATTTAAAATGAATAATTACAATGGATAGAAGGTGCTTATCATCTAACTGCGTCATCATCAATACACCCACTAATTAGGTGGAACAATGTACTGTAATAAAACACTGGTTAATGCGCAGAGCACAGAAACTACTAGCTAGTCAACATAAATGTTCTAATTATTCATTTTTTATTGGCAACAGAAATAGGGGGCGGGGTCAGACCCAGGGAGGTGATCACAGATGAGAGGACTCAGTGAGTCTGAAAGGCGTGGGTTTGACGCGACCTCCCACCCCCTCCCCCCTCCCCCTCCCTCCCGTTAGCCGTTCTCCTCAGCTAGTAGCCCCCCTGCCCCTCAGCAGCACCTCCTCCCTGAGAGCTGAGCCGGTGACAGCGACACAGCAGGGACCGCTCCACCATCTGTGCAGTTAGCACATCACACACACTTCAGCCACAGCACGCTCCCACACACACACACACACACACACACACACACACACACACACACACACACACACACACACACACACACACACACACACACACACACACACACACACACACACACACACACATGCACACACACGCTTTCTCTCCTCTCACTCTCTCTCATTTTCTATTTTTGCTTGTCTCTCTCTCTCTCCCTCATATCTCCCCTTTCACTCACACTTCATCTCTGTGTTTCTCTCTCCCTGCCAATGTAATGGTATAGCACCAATTAAGCATGACACAATGCAGTGTTGGCGTCTACCCCCTCTACCCCCTCACACTGGCCCTCCTAGAGGTCAGCCATGTGGAAACATTGTTCCACATTCCCCACCAAGTCAATAATAAATAATACATGACTGATCCCATATTCCTTTCAACATCCCCTTTACAGCCCCTTTCACCCACAGACCTCTGGAAATAGAACCCAAAATCTCTAGAAAAACCCTCTACCATCCCCTCTCACCCACAGCTCTAGAAATACACCCTCTACCATCCCCTCTTACCTAGAGCTCTAGAAATATATCCTCTACCATCCCCTCTCACCCAGAGCTCTAGAAATATACCCTCTACCATCCCCTCTTACCCAGAGCTCTAGAAATATATCCTCTACCATCCCCTCTCACCCAGAGCTCTAGAAATATATCCTCTACCATCCCCTCTCACCCAGAGCTCTAGAAATACACCCTCTACTATCCCCTCTTACCCAGAGCTCTAGAAATATACCCTCTACCATCCCCTCTTACCCAGAGCTCTAGAAATATATCCTCTACCATCCCCTCTCACCCAGAGCTCTAGAAATATATCCTCTACCATCCCCTCTCACCCAGAGCTCTAGAAATACACCCTATACTATATCCCCTCTTACCCAGAGCTCTAGAAATATATCCTCTACCATCCCCTCTCACCCAGAGCTCTAGAAATATACCCTCTACCATCCCCTCTCACCCAGAGCTCTAGAAATATATCCTCTACCATCACCTCTCACCCAGAGCTCTAGAAATATATCCTCTACCATCCCTTCTTACCCAGAGCTCTAAAAATATATCCTCTACTATCCCCTCTCACCCAGAGCTCTAGAAATACACCCTCTACCATCCCTTCTTACCCAGAGCTCTAAAAATATATCCTCTACTATCCCCTCTTACCCAGAGCTCTAGAAATACACCCTCTACCATCCCTTCTTACCCAGAGCTCTAAAAATATATCCTCTACTATCCCCTCTTACCCAGAGCTCTGGAAATACACCCTCTACCATCCCTTCTTACCCAGAGCTCTAAAAATATATCCTCTACCATCACCTCTTACCCAGAGCTCTGGAAATACACCCTCTACCATCCCTTCTTACCCAGAGCTCTAAAAATATATCCTCTACCATCACCTCTCACCCAGAGCTCTAAAAATATATCCTCTACCATCACCTCTCACCCAGAGCTCTGGAAATACACATCCAGAAAGTTTACATGTACTCCAGGACAAGAAAAACATAAATGCAAAATATTTTCCTCCAACATTCCCAAATTCCTTGCAATGTGCTGGTCTTCCACTGTGTATTCCTTGATCTTTATTGTGTTACTGTCTCACCTGCAGATAGTTGAGGTCTGTGAGTTAATTACCTGGCAGGAGTGGTGTTATCTAGCCTGATGGACAAGGCCCTGTCTCTGACTCACTGACTGGCACCTAGGGACCTCTAAAGAGCCTGTCACACTGTCATGCCTGACAGCTTCAGAGACATCAAGAGAGAGGGGGTAGCGAGAGAAATAAAGAGAGAAATAAAGAGAGAGGCATATATATTAGGAAAGATAGATAGATAGAGAGATAGAGAGAGAGAGAGAGAGAGAGAGAGAGAGATAGGCCTGCTGTGAAGCTTTCACTCAAGCCCCTTGGCCCTGAGCCCATCTCCAGCACCTCCATCCCACACCAGACCCAGCCCCTCAGCCAAGCCTGCCAGAGGACACTCTACAGCGGGCAAACTGAGGGGGGACACCCCCCTGACCACTCACTATGGAAGTATGAGATTCTGTATTTTGCTAATTATGTATTCTGATAAAGGTAATTGACTGTATATTAGAAGTAATTAAAGGTCCGTAAAGGATGAAACATCTCACCTGTATCCTCAGTAGGCCAGTGGAGGCCTCAGTGACACTCTGGGGGATGTCGAAACACTTGGCCGTGCTGATCTTAACGTTGACCAGCCACTGTTGGAAGTCCCTGAGGGCTGCTCTGAACCTCTGCTCCAGCAGACGCTCCTTATTCTGGCACTCTCTGGATGCACGCAGACTCAGACTGAAGGAGAGAGAGAGAGATGGATGGATAGATGGAGAGATAGAGAGATGGATGGATAGATGGAGAGATAGAGGGAGGATCACAAGGTTGCCATAATATACCTAACAACAATGAACAGAAGGGAAAGTGACAACAAAGCTATAGGTTTCCTTACATCCTGTATATAACATACGTAGCATACGTAGATATGATCATGTTTGTAATGATGAAGGGAGACAGAGGGAGAAGGATGGGCAGATGGAGAGACAGAGGGAGAAGGATGGGCAGATGGAGAGACAAAGGGAGGATGGGCAGATGGAGAGACAGAGGGAGAAGGATGGGCAGATGGAGAGACAGAGGGAGAAGGATGGGCAGATGGAGAGACAGAGGGAGAAGGATTGGCAGATGGAGAGATAGAGGGAGAAGGATGGGCAGATGGAGAGACAGAGGGAGAAGGATGGGCAGATGGAGACATAGAGGGAGAAGGATGGGCAGATGGAGAGACAGAGGGAGAAGGATGGGCAGATGGAGAGACAGAGGGAGAAGGATGGGCAGATGGAGAGATAGAGGGAGAAGGATGGGCAGATGGAGAGACAGAGGGAGAAGGATGGGCAGATGGAGACATAGAGGGAGAAGGATGGGCAGATGGAGAGACAGAGGGAGAAGGATGGGCAGATGGAGAGACAGAAGGAGGATGGGCGGATGGAGAGACAGACAGATGGAGAGACAGAGGGAGAAGGATGGGCAGATGGAGAGACAGAGGGAGAAGGATGGGCGGATGGAGAGACAGAGGGAGGATGGGCAGATGGAGAGACAGAGGGAGAAGGATGGGCAGATGGAGAGACAGAGGGAGAAGGATGGGCAGATGGAGAGACAGAGGGAGAAGGATGGGCAGATGGAGAGACAGAGGGAGAAGGATGGGCAGATGGAGAGATAGAGGGAGAAGGATGGGCAGATGGAGAGACAGAGGGAGAAGGATGGGCAGATGGAGACATAGAGGGAGAAGGATGGGCAGATGGAGAGACAGAGGGAGAAGGATGGGCAGATGGAGAGACAGAAGGAGGATGGGCGGATGGAGAGACAGAGGGAGGATGGGCAGATGGAGAGACAGAGGGAGAAGGATGGGCAGATGGAGAGACAGAGGGAGAAGGATGGGCGGATGGAGAGACAGAGGGAGGATGGGCAGATGGAGAGACAGAGGGAGAAGGATGGGCAGATGGAGAGACAGAGGGAGAAGGATGGGCAGATGGAGAGACAGAGGGAGAAGGATGGGCAGATGGAGAGACAGAGGGAGAAGGATGGGCAGATGGAGAGACAGAAGGAGGATGGGCGGATGGAGAGACAGAGGGAGAAGGATGGGCAGATGGAGAGACAGAGGGAGAAGGATGGGCAGATGGAGGAATGGAGAAGTGGTTGAAGTGGAAGGTATGACTTGGGGGGGAGAAGAAGGGAGTACAGATAGGTTGGTGTAGAGTTACCATACATAAAGGGGATGAAGGGGAGGCCAGAGGGTGACAATGTGTTAGGTAGAGAAAGAGGGATGGAGATAGATGCAAGGAGAATATTGATGAATGAACGAGACAGGATCAGATAGAGAGGGCAGCGTGTGAAGGAAAGGGGGAGACATGGAGGACGAGAGGGATGAGAGGAGATAGAGAACAAGGTGAGAAGACATATGTTTCAATGACAGGTACTGTCCAAGGGAGGGGGAGGGGGGGCGTGAGAAACTGACAACAAGGCACACACACACACACACACACCCTTGAGTGTTAATGGTGCTTGAGGCTAGAGGGGGCCTTCACAGTGGGAATGAACATGTGTGTAGGAAGCACTTTTAACTGCTGTGACAGACGAAATTTGAAGAGGAAAGGAGGAGGGCAAAGGAGGAGGGCTGCCCTCTCCCTCGCTCTCTCTCTCCGTCCACAACACCTAATGCAAACAGCACAGATGCTGAGTCTGTGGAAGCTTCGCCTTCAACCCAGAGAAAGGGTTGTCCTTATGACAAGTTCACCTCACCTACCTCTGAATAGACTTGACTCAAGGGTCATCCAGCCATAAACGATCTCTTAGTTTTAGTGATGACCCAGACAGATATTGTTCTGTGTTACATACATTCAAGTCTAAGGCATTACATTCAGGTAAACAAGCTAAGGCATATAGAACAAACAGAAGTAGTATGTAAATACAAGTGAATTAATTAATCATGTTATTGGAATTCCTAAAGTCTTGTTTTTTCTCTGAACAGCATCACGTGACATGTTTACCAACAAGAGACAAACGGGTGCATGCATACATACGGACTCAATAACAGGCAGCTACACATCCGTCAATATACACAAGCATGCAATGTATCTGCATGTAAATAAGACAGCATGAATTAGCTTTGCCTTCCTTCGGCAGCACAGTTAGTCTGGCATAAAATGAAACCGGGAAACAACACCAAAACAAAAACACAGAGAGAGGTGGAGAGGAAAGGAGGATGGAGGTCTCCTAGCAACCGGTGCCTCTGTCTCGCTTGTCCCTTGTTCCCTGTCACCTTTAACCCGTTACAACACACACACATTACTGTACTGCTGGAGACTTCCGTTTAGACACCATTATACACTGACACATGATAACATACACACACGCACACAGGGTTTTTGTGTTGTAGATATGTGGTAGTAGAGTAGTGGCCTGAGGGCACACACTTAATGTGTTGTGAAATCTGTTGTGAAATATATTGTATTTTGCTGGACCCAAGGAAGAGTAGCTGCTGCCTTGGATTAGGGATAATACATAAATACAAGTACACACACACCTACCTGTTGTGTTGTTTGATGAGAGCAGTGACCCTGTCTGAGTGGGGTCCCAGGTCTCTGGAGTAGCGGACCAGGTCATTGAGTTGAGCCTTCAGCCTGTCTGCCATGGGCTCAGCACTCAGCAAGCCCTCCAGTGTCTCCTGAAAACATACAGACCCAGAGAGAGAACACCAAGCTCAGCTCAGCTCCGTGTGTTCTGTGTGTCAGAGTGTGTCAAGGCCAGGCAGATCTGCGGAGGGTCGGATCTGCATAACACTAGTCACCACACACACACACTTCCATTCACTCTCTAGTGTGCTCCTTCTCAGTCCTCAGGCACTGTTGGTACAATCGCATTTCTGTTCTTCAGGGAGCATGGCCGTTGCAGGCAGGAAGGAGCCTGGATAAAGCTCTCCTCTCCCGCTCTCCTCGACATGCCTCACATTCTGCACTCACACAGTCATGATTATTTCACTCCTCCCATAAAAATATGAAAATGCCTCGCTCTCTCGCTCCTCCACTGAACACTCCCCTCCTCCCTCCCTGCCTCTTTTCCCACTCTCTCTCTCTCTGTCTCTCTCTCTCTTTCTCTTTCTCTCTCTCTCTCTCTCTCAAGTTCTACTCACATTGCTTAGACTCCCAGTTCTCTCTCCTTTTCTCTCTGGATTCTGCCTCTGTCCCTCCCTCTCTCCTCCCCTCGCCTGTGCGCTCTCACTTTCTCAATCTAAACTCATTGCTCTCTCCTCCCCTTGCCTCCTTATTTATCTAGTTCTCACTCTCTCTCTTTGCCTGTTACTCCCTCGCTTTCTAGCCTCTCTAATTCTCCCTGCTCCCTCACTTCACTGTTTTTCTCTTTCACGCTCGCTCTCTCCCTCCTCCCTCTCTCCCCCCTCCCTCTCTCCCCCCTCCCTCTCTCCCCCCTCCCTCTCTCCCTCCTCCCTCTCCCCCCGGTGGAATTCAGCTGTCAGCTCGTGCAGATGCAGGAGAGCTCACACAAACTGATAACATAAACAAGGCTGGATACAGGAAACAGGGAAGAGGAGGAGAGGGAGGACTTCTGCTTCTCTTCCAAAACAGCCCCAAATCAAGATCGTCAAAGAAATGACAAAAGAGACAATGGGAGAAAATCAAGGCGACTAACATTCCAATGCTAAGCCACAGAGTCCTTGACATAACAGAGAGAAAACTCTAAACATCCTGTGCTTGTTGTAAATCACAGGACAGGGAAGGGGGAAGTAGGAAACACATCCACAGAAACACACTGGGACTAGACTGAGTCCCTCGGCAGCAGGAAAACACATTACTGTACTGCTGGAGACTTCAGTTTAGACACGTTTATATACAGAGAATGACCGAGAGAGAGAGAGAATACAAATGTCAGAGAGAATACAGAAAAAAGATAGAAAAATGGAGAAAGAGAAGGGGGGGGGGGGGGGGGGGGTGAGTGGGGCGCTGGAGAAATTAAGAGATGTGAAGAGAGTGACAGAAACAGACCGAGAGAGAGAGAGAGAGAGGGAGAGAGAGAGAGAGAGAGAGAGAGAGAGAGAGAGAGAGAGAGAGAGAGAGAGAGAGAGAGAGAGAGGGGATTGTAGCTGTCACTCCTAAGTCGTCACATTTACACATTTCATCTGTTTTATATCTGGATATACAAATCAAATGGATAATTAATGACAGAGAAATAATGTGTGTGTGTGTGTGTGTACAGTATGTGTGTGACAACATCGATCAGACTTTCTCTGCCAGCTTTACTGAAAACATTTTCTCACAGCACAAGACAGAGGCTTGGCTTTGCATTACCTATTGACTAAGGCCCCACATCATTATCATTGTTATCATCATCATAGCTCCACCTTGAAGAGCTTTGGTCTACACTACAGTGTACCTTTTAACACAGCCCTTACCTTAGCCTGCTGCCACCCCTCCACTGCCTCCTCCCCACTGCTCCTTCCCTCCGCTCTGCTCAGCTCCTGGCTCCACCCCTTTAGCCGCCCATCAAGCTCCCTAAGCTCCTCCTCCATCCTGGCGGTCAGACGCTCGTACTCCTGCTCCTGCTCTGTTGCCGTGGTGAGGGCCCTTTCCAGGCCGTCGCGGGCTCTCAGGGCGGCCCCCTCCCACTGCTCCAGAGCCTGGGCTAGCGCCCCTAGCTGGCGGTCCATGGCCTCACACCCTCCAGCCGCTGTGTGTTCAGCTGTGGCTCCACTGCTCCGACGCACGCGACTGAGACGATCACGGCCCTCCAGCAACCGACACTCCACCCGCTCCTGATTACGTGAAGGGAAGGAGGGAGGGGGATGGAGGGATGGAGGGAGGGGGGTGGAGGGATGGAGGGAGAGAGGGAGAAGAACAAAAGTTGCTACGGTAACTGGCACTGCTGTCGCAAACGTCTTTGATTCTAATGCTGATTCTATTTAAGGCAGCCTATAGGGTAGGGCTTTTTCCTCCTTATATACCTTACTCTCTCTCTCCCTCCCTCACTGTATCTTCTCACTCATATTATTTCCTTTTCTCCCTCTTATTTTTCCCTCCTTTCCAGCTCCCATTTTCTTCTTCTGCTCTTTTTCTCTGTCTCTACCACTCATTCATTCGCCCCTTTTCTCTCTCTCTCCCCTTGTCTCTCTCTCCCCTTTTCTCTCTCTCCCCTTGTCTCTCTCTCCCCTTGTCTCTCTCTCCCCTTGTCTCTCTCTCCCCTTGTCTCTCTCTCCCCTTGTCTCTCTCTCCCCTTGTCTCTCTCTCCCCTTGTCTCTCTCTCCCCTTTTCTCTCTCTTTCCTCTTTTCTCTCTCTCCCATTTTTCTCTCTCTCCCCTTGTCTCTCTCTCCCCTTGTCTCTCTCTCCCCTTGTCTCTCTCTCCCCTTGTCTCTCTCTCCCCTTGTCTCTCTCTCCCCTTTTCTCTCTCTTTCCTCTTTTCTCTCTCTTCATTTTTCTCTCTCTCCCCTTTTCTCTCTCTTCATTTTTCTCTCTCTCCCCTTTTCTCTCTCTTCATTTTTCTCTCTCTTTCCTCTTCTCTCTCTCTTCTTTTCTCTCTCTCCCCCTCTCTCTTGCTCAGATTGGAGTGGTAAGGCTGGAGAGGCAGAGAGTGTGAAAAGCTAACACTTTAGTGTGATAGCAGCAACCTGATGGAGGGAATAAAAGAGGAAAGCCACATTCAGGCGCCAACGGGGAGAAATTACCACTTAGAGTGCTCACACAAATAGAAATGCAGCAGTTACTGTGTATACAGTACAGGGAACTACGTGCATTTATATTTCTGTTACATACAAAAAACACACACACACACACACACACACACACACACACACACACACACACACACACACACACACACACACACACACACACACACACTTATAATGTGATCATTGAGACCCAGCGTGTGAATAAAAATGCAAATCAATATGTTCGCACACATTTTTTCGCCTCTGTAATTGCAGAGTGAGGGATCGACTAACAGGGGAAAATGTGAACAGCAATTCTCTTGTTCCTTTTCACAGGATATTTGAACAATTGAGCCGTCAGAAATGTGTGGAGTACGAAATAGAATATGTCTCACTTGATGTATTTAACAAACTCCACTCTAATGTATCAATAGTTTTGGATGAGAGGCTCTGTTTAATGAGTAAATTAACATGTAGACATTCTATGACAAGAAGCACAAGGTTATCTAGAGAGATTTCTGTATTTACATTTATGTAGTTCTGTCCTTGAGTTGATCTTGCCTGTTAATTTGCTACATTATGCTCTATATTTTTGTGGACCCCAGAAAGAGCAGCTGCTTCTATCGCCACAGCTACTGGGGATCCTAATAAAATACCAAATACTAAAAGCTTAGCTAGTGCAGGTGATGAGTTAGGGAAGTAAAGTGGCTAGGGGTTGATTTAGGACCAGGGTATCGTGTATTCTGGAGTCCTCTTACCCGCACTTCTGATAGCCTCCTCTGTAAAGAGACGGAGTCTCCCAATGTATCAGACCAGCGCTGTAGTTCCTCCCCTGCTGACATCAGCCAATCAGTGAGCTCCCTCACAGTCTCCAGGTACTGCTGGTGTTCCCTGACCACGCCCTCTGATAGTCCCACCCTCTCCTAAAGGATAGGGACAGTCACAAACATCAATCATCTTAACCAACGGTTCCCCAAAACAACAACATTGGTCAAGATGACGATCCAGCCAACACCACAAACAACTTCCTCACCTCTACAAGTGCTATGAGGTCATCAAACTGCCCCTGCAACTCAGCGCGGGCCTCCTGGCTGAAAGCTGCATCCCCGGTCTTCTTGAAGAGCTCTGCCGCCCTCTCCTCCAGACTGGATAGGGACCCCTGGTGTTCCTGGAGGTCAGCCAGCAGGGTCTGCAGTCTCTCCAGTTGGGAAGCCTTCTCTCTGAGGCCAGGCTGGGGGATGAGAGGGCCACATATGTCCCCCTCCACTGCCTCCAACCAGCACTGCAGCTGGGCCTCACTGTCCAGGTAACACCCCCACTGGGCCACCGTCCACTCCAGACGACTAGGAGAGATGAGACGTATGGAATAATACGAAGTGAGATATATTGTAGATGTGTATTAAAATGTAGACAAATATACAGGAACATTTTATTAGATGGATATAAGAGATATATCACACACACACACACACACACACACACACACACACACACACACACAAACTGCCACCCCTTGGCTCCCACTAAAAACCCTCCCCTCCTTAAACACACACACACACACACACACACACACACACCCCATGTGAGATCCCTCTTGCTTGCCATCCTTCATTTAGTCCCTAATGAGATCAATCAATTCTAGCAGGAGGGGCAATAACCACTCAATTAACACACACACACACACGACAGACACATACACAAAGAGACAAATACTTCTCATTATGTTTGGAACCTAATTGTAATTAATGGTATTTAGACATAAATATGATATAATGAATACAATCCAGAAGAGATCGCTAACACAGGTGGTCTTAAACCACATCTAAGGGTTGGAAACTCAATATAACAAAGCCAAAGTCAAGTGGTAATTGAATAGGATACATCTAATAGACGTTAATGTTATTGTGGCAATACTGGTCCCATTCCCAGCAGCCTCCAAGCCTGGCAAGCAAGAATAAGCCAGCACTGACCATCAGCTGAAGTGAGGTAAAATCTCAAGATTACAAAACAATCTTCAGGTTATGTTATGGTTATTATCAGATTACTTTAAGTTTGACATTGTGAATGGAATCAATCAATCAAATGTATTTATAAAGCCCTTTTTACATCAGCTGATGTCACAAAGTGCTATACAGAAACCCAGCCTAAAACCACAAACTGCAAGCAATGCAGATGTAGAAGCCTAGGAAGAAACCTAAAGAGGAACCAGGCTCTGAGGGGTGGCCAGTCTTCTGGCTGTGCCGGGTTGAGACGTGAAAGGGTCTCTACCTGTGGCAGCTCATGGCGGTCACCAGCAGCGTGGCCCACACGTCCTCCACTTCCTGCAGCTGAGAGCGGATCACTTCCTGTCCCGCCACTGCACTGTTGCTCCTGATGGCCAATTCACCCTTCCCCACCGCCATGTTCAACTTCACCTCGCCCTCACCCTTCAGAAGCAGGATGTCCTGAATGGATCAACAATAGGGTCAGAGGGGACGATCAGTATTATAGTACTGTGTTCAGGCAGGAAGACTTCCTGTACAGAAGTAAACAACAGCGCTCTCTTGTGTCTGATCGAAGAACTGCAACATTGTATTACTCCAGTCACAGGGTGTGTGGGTGTGTATGCAGAATGCGTGAAAGGATGTGTAAATCAACAAATGTCTTAAATGTGTGTCCGAGTGTGTGTGTGTCCGAGTGAGTGTGTGTGTGTGTGTGTGTGTGTGTGTGTGTGTGTGTGGCATGGCTCCCTCCTTACATACCTGCACTTGCTCCAGCCTCTCTTCCAGCTCCTTTTTGTTGCCCATAGTGCTCCCCAGACTTCCCAGACGCTCCTGGATGTCCTCCAGCCAAAGCCACACCCCATGCAGGGTCTCTCCGAATGCCTGGCTCTCCAGGCACCCTCTCAGGCGCTCCCTGGTCCCCTGCAGCAAGGTCTGGTGGTGGGTCTGGAGCTGGGCTGTGGCCTTCACCTCCCCTCCACAGCCTCGACCTGCCTCACGCAGAGACTGGGCCTCCTGGCTGAGACGATCCAGAGAACTCCTTGGGGGAGAGAGAGATGGTAAAGCAACATCTTAAAGTGAATTAATGACTGACTAGCATACAGTGCGTGTATATACAGTATGTCAGTTACCGATAATTAAATATAACAACATTACAGCAACATGTACCACCACCATGCCTTATCAAGATGAATGACTCATCTCAGTGCTATTTAAGACTCTTTAGTTTAGAACACAACACACACAAACCTCTTTGTCAGCAGCTTTCTGTGGATCTCTTCCACTCTTTCCAGCTCGTCAGTGCTGTCAGGGACTCCTGGCTGCTCCTCTCCCCCCAGAGGAGGCTCTCTCTTCAGGCTACGCTCCATCTGTTCCAGCCAGTCCCTTAGTCCCTCCACACGGCCCTCAAACCTGAGAAAGTGGAACAGTGCCAATATGACGACTACAACTAAAACAAGTCAAGTTAGTTAGCTAGTTAGAACACTTTGATATCCTTTGGGAAATGATCTAGCATCATCACACAACACAACAACGTCATTCTTCTACATTCTCAGAATAAACAGGGTTATTTGTGTTACACAAACTCACACTTACAATACTGGTAGGACAATCTATTCTAGCAGGAGGAGCACCTGCTAGATACACACAAACACACTCACTCTGTCAGTAGGGTGATTCCCTCCTCCAGGTCTTGTTGGGTCTGTCTGCACCCCTCCTTGTACCCCACCCAGTCCCTCTGGCAGGAGGAGAGGCACTCCTGCACCTGTCCCGACCCTGCCTTAGGCAGGTGGAGCAGCAGCCTCTCTGCCTCGCCACACACCTGGCCAAGGTGCTGCTCGCCCTCCTCCACACGCTCCTGCGCCACCTGGGGGTCAGGAGGGGAAGGGTGGTGAATAGTTTAGAGCGGTACTAAAGCAGTATGGCATAGACTAACACAGTAGTAACAATAATGTTAACACATAACAGTTAACTATGATTGACAGTACCTTTAGCCTCTCCACCTTGTTTCCCAGGGAGGTGACATCTCCTGATTGGTCAGAACATTCTTTTAGCTCCGCCTTCCGTTCAGAGAGCCAGGAGTTAAACTCTTGAACGACCTCTGCTCAGATGGAAAGAACAAATGAAAGATAAATAGGATGAGAACAGAAGAGAGAAGGAGTGAGAGGATGAGTAAGGGAGAAAATATGGTTGACGAGGTGAAGGGGAAGGAGAATCGAGGCGGATAGAGAGTAGAGGGAGAAAGGGAGAGATTGTGTCAGCAAACAAGGGAGGGCGAGGGAGGAGAGATGCTGTCAGGCAGATGGGATGTGTGGGTGTGTCTGCATGGTGCGGCACATGGTTGCCTTGGCAACAATCCCAAATGACTCCCCTGAGAGCACCGGTGACGAGAGCAACATTACTCTCAGAGGCACAGGTGTGTGTGCGTGGTGCGTGTGTGTGTGCGTGAGTGCCAGACAGTGTGTCAGTGCAGTTTGAGTGTGCCCTGGGGAAAGGCTAATCAAAATGCAATCTAAGGCACCAGTAGCATTTAAAAGCAACATGTGATGCTATATGGTACAGATAACAGGGATCAATCTGTCCTGACTCCTCTAAGTATGTATGAGGCAGTATAACGCAGCCTTCATTCCATCCCCAGTGTCCTGAGCTATTTTATCATGTCAACTCCTCCTTGGTGTTTTCATGTGTCCTACTTTATGCAATCTATTCGTACATTGTCTCCTGGCTGCTCTGCTATTGTCCATCCACAGAGTCTGTACACAGTCATACAAGCAAGGGTTACAATGAAGAGGGGGTCATTTGGATGGGAGAGAGCAAACAGTGGGAATTGAGTTCATATCTATTTGAAACTTACAAGGGGAAATCCACATTTATAACCTAAACATATCAGCACAAAACCCAAATTTAACCCTCTGCTCACTGTTGAAACGTAGCTGCAGTGCGTCCTGCAGAGTCCCGCGGGTCCTGGAGCTGAGCTGTGCTGCAGCCTCGGTCCTCTTGGCCAGCAGGGTGAGGTCAGAGGACATATGGGTCAGCTCTTGGGAGGGGTGGGACCTACAGAGTGAACTAAGCGTCTCCCTGGCCATGTCTATATCACCCCTCTGCTGCTGGAGGGCACTTTGGAGATCCTGGGGAGGGGGAAGGGGAGAGAGGGTATTGACTGTCACTCAGGGGTGGCTAGAAATAGAATTCAATATAATCGATTTTTACTAGCTTAGGATAGTAAATTACATACCTACAATTGTATTTGAATGGATTTCTGTGAGCATTGAAAGTGATAAACAGCCAAATTCACCATTTGTCAAAGTTCTATACACTCTCCATAAAACTGAGAGCCTGGGAAGGAAACTCCTTCCATCAACATGTGCTATTCTGCTTGGTTGAAATGGAAAGGGTAATATTATACCTTGACTCGAATCATATCCTCTGGTCCGGAGGGTTCCGTCAGGTCAGACAGGGAGCTCTCCACGGTCTCCAGCCGCTTGGCCATCTGGGACATGAGGTCCTCCAGGCGCTGCTTCTGGAAGCTGAAGTAGGTCAGAGAATGTCTGGCCTGGTCAAACACCTCCTGGGCATGACTGATCTTCTTCCTCAGGTCACACTCCATCACCTGAGAGAGACAGGGAGACGTATGGTTGACATTCTCCACATGTTGCATGGTTAAGTCTCTTTTTTGCTGAGGATAACTTGTTGAATATCATGACCTCTGAACCTAAAACTCACCTGCAGCTGGATGGGTGTCTCCTGGAGCTTGGCCAGGTCCTGGAGCTTGGTCAGCCTCTCCTGCAAGGCATCCAACCTCTGTTCTCTCCTCTCCACCTCCGCCTGTTACAACATAGCAAGAGACTCTTTCAGCTGGCATCCTTTGATTTGATTTTTACATTAGGTCTCGCAACAGTGAACAATGTGATGATCTTCATCCATACTAGGACTAGACTGCCCAGCTTGGTCTAACCTGGAAAGTGGCAAGGTGTGTCTCTGTCCCCTGCTTGTCACTTAGATTGGCCACACCCTCAGTGAGGTCAGCGATGGAGGCTGCTGCCCATTGGTCGATATCCCGTTCCATGGTCTTAAGGTCATCCCATAGGGACACACAATGGCCTAGTCTCTCAGCGTTGGTCTGGATCCTCTCTGATACCTACAGGGCAGGACAGGCCAATAAATGTACCATTTATATACCTGCTAGGGGTGCCAGGTAGCCTAGTGGTTAGAGCATTGGGCCAGTAACAGAGCTGACAATGTAAAAACCTGTCGTTCTGCCCCTGAACAAGGCAGGTAACCCACTGTTCCCCGGTAGGCCGTCATTGTAAATAAGAATGAGTTCTTAACTGACTTTCACAGTTAAATAAAGGTTAAATAAAAAAACATCAGCTTTCAGGATCTGTCTCTGTCTCTTGAGTTATTGGCCTGTAATTAAGAGAAGTAGATAGAGAGAAAGAGTCCATCTTTGTTTTCAAGAGGTAGCGAGGTAGTGAGATAAAGATAGGGAGGAGAGTGAGAGAGAGAAAGGCAGACAACATGTCTAGACTTGTTGATATTGCACGCTCATTTGTGACAGCTGAGCACTCCGCTGAATCCCACAGGGGGAGAGAGACAGAGACAGAGGGAGAGAAAATGAGAGAGAAAAACAAACAAATATGTACAGAGAAAGAGCGAAAGATTGTGATTTAACAATCTGTTGCCTCCAAAGTGAATTACAAAACCATCTACACCCAGAAGAAATTAAACCCTCAGCTCTCTTCCTCATCCTAGCTCCCTCACCTGCAGCCACTGGTCCCTGAGTGTGTCCATGCCTCTCTGGATGCTGTCGGAGCCACAGTGTGGCACGTTTGCCAGCTCTCTCTGCAGGTCCTCTCCTGAACTGATGAACAGGTCCATGTCCTCCTGTCTTCCTCTCAGCTCAGCTATCACTGCCTCGTGCTGTTGAGACAAGATAGAAAAGGTGTAATGACAACACTTCACCACTAGGTGGAAATCACAGCATAGATATTATCCCAAGAGCATCGTAGGCCTACTGTACTATATGAACCATATGACTACAGTTTTTCAGACTGTATAAGGCATTGCTATAACTGTATTACAAGCATGTGAAATATTGATATACCTGCTATTGTATCAGTATCATTCATTACAGTACAGTAGATAGGAATCTACTGCTGGAAAATGGTTGATCCACGGTTAATCACAGTGTAACTGACCCGTGAGAGTATTCTCTTGGCCTCCTCTGGGTTGTGGTTGTGGTCAGGCTGGTTGTGAGAGACGGTCAAGGCGTTCTCTACAGTGGAACTGAGGGTGGACCTGAGGGAATGGAAGTGACGTAGCAGCTCCACCAGGAGTCCACACTGCTCCTGACTGGAGGGGGAGAGACAACATTGACAACTTGATGTAACTAAGACTAAACAGGAAACAATCATCTCTGGACAAAATGGAAAATATGTAGAAAACATTTTGTTAATTGACACAGATGTTGAAACAACGCACCGAGACCCCAGCTACTGCTCCATGTTCATCATAGTGAGCTTACTGACACAATAACAAATGCTGGATCTACTACACCACCCAACCAACCATTCTCTCCCCCACTCCCTCCCTCACCCATCCTCACCCATCAGTGATGATCTTCCTGACGTTATCCCAGGCTGTTTCCACTAGGCCCACCTCCCTGAGTGCCTCCCCAGCCAGCTCACTGTCTCTCTGGGCCAGCTGGCTTCCCCTCTCCCTCAGCCACTGCTGGGAATGCTGCAGAGACTGAAGCTCATCCTCCAACTGGACAAAGAATCGCAGACTGGGGAGAAGAGACGGGGGACAGTGGGGATTTAACTCAATATATTCATCATAGAGTATATAAACCATAAAATGAGATGTAAACAAATGTATTTTGGTTGTATTCTTCCCCTGGCAGTGTCTATATTATGAGAGATATTAGTTGTACCTGTTCTGAAAGGCTTGTACGCTGCTCTCTCTGGCCCCCTCCTGCCTGGCCCTCTCCTCCAGCTCCCTCAGACTCCTCATCACCTCCTCCCTCCTCTCCCTGAAGGAGGTCCACAGTGCCCCCAGGGCCTCCGCCTGGCTCTGCCTCCACCCCAGGCCTCGCTGCACCCCCTCCAGGGCCACCATGAGGGCCACAGCCTGGCCCCTGCACGACGTCCTCCCCTGGCCGGGACCTTGACCCAGACCCCCCTCCCTGGAGCCTTTCAACTCCGCCACACTCAGGTGGAGGTGGGCCTTGCTGAGCCTCCCATCCAACCCCACTGCCTGGGCCTCCAGACGGGCCACATCCCCGGCCACCTCTCCCAGCCCGTGGTGCAGCTCCTCAGCCTTCGAACGGTCCCAGCTCCCCCTGCCCTCCACAGCCTCCCGGAGGCCCCTGACCTCCCCGGCTGCAGCTCCATGGCTCTGGAGGAAGACCCCCAGCTCAGCCAGGCTCTCTCCACGGAGAAGGAGCAGGTGTTGGGCTTCGCTGAGGGGCTGTAGGCAGTCCTCCCTCTGGCCCTGGAGCTGCTGCTGGGCCTCTGGGGAGGAGAAGGAGAGGAGGGACGACTCTCTCTGCTGCAGGGTCTCTCTCAGGGCTGTCTGCTCCCGGAGGGACTCCTCATGCTCCTGGAAAAGGCAGTGAAGAGTTTAGCCTAAAAGTTTCAACATCAACATTCACGTACAAATTCATAATCTATTCTACAGGATCGATCCTTGTCATCTCAAAGGGATACTTGGTGTGTTTATAGCACAATTAAGACACAATTCAGGCAACAAACATAGTCTAACTCACCTTGACCTGGGTGACAGCAGCCTGCAGGTCAGCTATGTTGACCTGGGAAGTCGTTCTGAGTACAGACAGGAAGTTCTCGCTCCACTGGGTGAGGGTCAGAAGGGCCTCGTCAAAGAGCTCCACCTGAGACAGGTGTGTCTGCAGCTGCTGCAGCCTACAGAGGAGAGATGTGTAAGGGTGTGTGTGCCAAGGGGTAAACTCCTGGATTATGGCCTTCATGGAAATCCTACTTTGGTCATCTGTATATTTACTGTAGGTGTGTTATGTCAGGTGGAACACAACACACATCCTTACCTTTGTGTTATACTGTTTTTCATTGAGGTGCTTCTCTCCTCCAGCTGTGTAATGTCATCAGTGAGTTCTCTGACCCGCCCCTCTGGTGCTGTAGGGTAGAGACACGCCCCCAAACTCACCACACCCTGCAGAAGAGCTTCATGGGACTGCAAATCACTCTGCATTTCCTGTAATATCATAAAATATGATTAAATATGTACAATAATTATGATTTAGTTATTGAAATATGATTGTGGATTGATGTTAACACTTTTTACCTGTACAGTTTGCAGCTCATTCATCAGCTTTGCTTTGCCTGTAGAGAGGAGTTGAGTGTCTGGAAAGCAGACAGACTCACATCTGTCTAACCAGGACCTGAGACTGGAACTCTCCTTCTCATACCTGAGACAAACAGGACAGAGGACACTTTTAAATACCGGAAAGGAAATAAGGTCTAGTACAATTGGTAGCGAGAATATTTACCCGATTCACACCTCCTAGTTCATAATATAATATTACTGACACACACACACACACACACGCACACACACACACACACACACACACACACACACACACACACACACACACACACACACACACACACACACACACACACACACACACACACACACACACACACACACACACACACACACACACACACACACAAGTGGCATGTATTCTTGGATGCTAAGGGAAGGCAGGCTTCCCCAAATATTTGACTAATATCGCTGTGTTTTCATAGTTTTTCTTCAATTCGCAAGTGGCTGAATCTCACTGGAGAAATCATCCGAGTAGGGAAACAGCGCCCCTCCGTCTCATTAAGGGCAGCCCATGTATCTGATGATGTCTGGACCAAAGATGTATGACATGTTGCCGCCATAGTATTTGATTGATTGACGCCAGCAAGCATTTGGCTTCCCTTGATAAAAAAAATATATATAAAAAAAAAAAAAAAGCCAATCAGCGTTGAGCTGAGCTCAATTGTGGGTTGTCCTGTCGCAGCAAAATGCCCCCCAAGGGAGGCCAGTTTGGATTTTGCTTCAGACCAATCAAATCACATCCAAAGCAAAACGTCATTGTCAGAAAAACTTGTCTGTTTCTGGTCTGCTTGTGTTGATGTCCTGCAGTAGCTAGATTGTGTTGATGTCCTGCAGTAGCTAGCTTGTGTTGATGTCCTGCAGTAGCTAGCTTGTGTTGATGTCCTGCAGTAGCTAGCTTGTGTTGATGTCCTGCAGTAGCTAGCTTGTGTTGATGTCCTGCAGTAGCTAGCTTGTGTTGATGTCCTGCAGTAGCTAGCTTGTGTTGATGTCCTGCAGTAGCTAGCTTGCTAAATCGGCCCTTTCCTAAGCCATGGATGGAGATGGGGATTTGGACTTAATTCTCTGTACAGGCCAATGATGATGATGCCGATTCTGATCTGAACCATAAATGAATATGTTGTGCCACTGGCCTGAGATGATTGAAGTTCAATATGTAGCTAGCTAGATAAGTTAGCTGGTTCATTGTTGCCCATGCGAGGAAGTCAGGCTAGCAAGCATTTTAGCTAGGTAGTTTATGACAACAAAAACTAAAAGTGTACTGTATGACAGAGCCATAGATCGTTTTGACAACATGAAAGAGAGGAGGATGGCATTGGAGTTCAACTAGTCTACAAGTAGATTCAAAAAATGTTTTTACTTGTGCACACGCAAACACACACACACACACACACATGCGCGCGCACACACACACACACACACACACACACACACACACATACAAAAATTAGTACCATGGACAGCCACATGATATTTAGCAACGTTGATTGGACTACATTTCTAAGTTTATTTTCAGTGTATTAAACTAAGCATATATATAGCCTTGTTGATTTGATGATGTTTAAAAGTTTAAGTGTAAATGGTGCTGGAACAGCGAAGGCAGGGCTCCTGTTGTCTTTGAGCTGACTTGTGGTAACTCTGTGGTTCTAAATCAGTAGTTGTTTAGTAAACTGTGTAAAACATTAACTTGACCATGCTACAGATGATTTAACTGTTGGTATGAAATATTTGCTTTGTGGACTTCGGGACAGATGTTGCTTTGCGGTTTTGTGATGAAACAGACATATGTGTAGTTGAATTTATTCCGCCACTGTGTGACTGTTGTCTTTTTGTTGTCTCTGCCTTATTGTATATCACGGTGGCGTATGAACGATTGCGTTATAGGGCAAACAATGCAATTATCACAACATAGGTTGTAATATGGCTTTTTTACCCCCCCCCCCCCCACACACACACACACACACACGCACGCACACACACACCCTTCCATTATGATTGGGCAGGCCATGTCTGTGTGTTACTGCTGTCTGTCAATGACAGGGACATAAAGGGACAGTCCTATCTCTCTACAGCACCCAGTACTGCACTACTAATCCCCAATACAAAAACCTCCAGGGTACCAGATGAGGTCTCCTGTATACACACACACACACATACAGACATGCATACACACACACACGCACGCACGCACCCACGCACGCACGCACGCACACACACACACACACACACACACACACACACACACACACACACACATGCATACACACAAGCACACATGCACACACGCACAGACACAGACACAGACATGCATACACACACAGGTGTACGCATGCACAAACACACACAAACACGTCTCCTTACTTTTGCCATAGTACCAGCAGTTTCTCCAGTGTAGCCTGTTTCTCTGCAGCCTGCTCTATGTATTCTCCCTGGTCCTTCTGGAGGTTAGCCACCTCTCCCTCCAGCAGATCCCCTTTACCCAGCCTATTTTCCCCCAAGCACAGAGCCACCAGCCTGGGCTTCAGCTGCTCCAAGGCCTGGACTACGTCCTGGAAGAATTGCCAATTACAAATGTAATGTACGCACAAACAAATGTGACTACCATATCTTATCCTATCGGTCATAACATGATACACATATGTCATATGCAATCATTTTTGTTGATGTAACAGTGTAGACACATTATATTGTAGTACAGCATGCTGAGAATGAGGGACATTCTGCACCATATGGTCCTGGAGAACTCTGTAGGTCTCTGAGGAGGATGTACAGCAGGTAATGGTGATGTCCAGCTTCTCTTTGAGGTCAACCATCGTTGTCTTCACCTGATGAAGACATCATTCAAAATCACCACTTACTACACTGTACTAACACATATATAATTTACAGTAAACCAGATATAATGTCCAAATCTTGAGATAAGTGTACGAAACGTGGACTTTTGCATACATCATGCATTAAAGTGGTTTGTGTCACCTGTTCCAGGTTGTTGTTAAACCTCTGCCTGCAGGTGGCACTCTGGTTGAGCTGTCCCCCCAGCTGCTCTACGCTCTCCTTCAGCTCCTCCCAGTACCGCTCCATCTGAGCCAGCCGCGCCCGGATACGCCCCGCCTCCCCAGGGGTCACAAACCCTAACAGAGCCTCTGACTCCGCCTCCAGGTGGGACAAGATGGCTGCCCGCTCTTCTAGTCTTGCTCCAACAAACTGAGAATGAAAGAAAGTGAGAAGCAAGAGAGAGAGAGAGAGAAAGAGAGAGCGAGACAGAGAGAGAGAGAGAGAGAGAGAGAGAGAGAGAGAGAGAGAGAGAGAGAGAGAGAGAGAGACAGAGAGGAGAGACAGAGAGAGAGAGAGAGAGGAGACAGACAGAGAAAGAAAGAGAAAGAGGGAAGACACACACAGAGAGAGAGAGAGAGAGAGAGAGAGAGAGGAGACAGATAGAGAAAAAAAGAGACAGAGGGAAGACACAGAGAGAGAGAGAGAGAGAGAGAGAGAGAGAGAGAGAGAGAGAGAGAAAGAGAGAGAGAGAAAAAGGGGGAGACAGATAGAGGGTGAGAGATACAAGTCAAAGTAGATCGCAATAGGGCTATTAGATCAGTCTCTACAGTCTCTGTTCACATACTATCTGAAACCTGTGTGTAGAAACTGGGACCCACAGTGGTAAAGACTGCTGCAGGGCATTCATTAAACAGTCATCCAAGTGATGCTCTGATCGTGATCAAAGCACAGACTACTTCTTGTCTCTATGTAATGGAGTGTGAATGGAAGGGAGGAATAGTATAAAGGTGAGATAATAAACTGCCTTTCTCCCACACACACACATACAAGCACATATACACACACACACACACATCATACCTCCACTGTGCTGATGTGTTTATCAAGGGGGTCTGAGGAGGAGTTGGAGTCCACAGTGTCCAGCTCTCGCTCCCTCTCTGAGATCCAGGAGGAGAAGGCCTCTGACTCCCTGATGAAACGCTCCCACCAAACACACACCATCTCCAGCAGGTCAACACTGCAAAACAAGGACAGGAGGAAAGTCATAATCTGGAACAGACATGTGCTCACACACATACACAAACACAGACACACACACACCCAACCATTCCACTACAGTATTGCTACAACTGAATAGGATGAAGCCGATAAAATACTGTGCATGTGAATATATCTAGAAAGTAAGTCAAAAGGAGGGAGACATCCTTACTTCTTCTTGAGGCTGGCCTCCAGTTGTGTGACTTGTTGTGTGGCCTGCTGGGCTTGCTGCTGTAGGAGGGTCTGGTTCTTAGGACCCAACTGAATCTCTGCTGCCTTCCTCGACAGGGAGTCTGTCTGTACCACATACTCCACACTCTTCTTATGGAGCCCCTGCAAACAAATTGATACAGTGCCTTCAGAAAGTGTTCACACCCATTTACTTTTTCTACACTAAATACACTAATATAACTTCATTAGATAAGTATTCAACCCCCTGAGTCAATACATGTTAGAATCACCTTTGGCAGAGATTACAGCTGTGAATCTTTCTGGGTAAGTCTCTAAGAGCTCTTCACATCTGGATTGTGCAACATTTGTCCATTATTCTTTTCAAAATTCTTCAAGCTCTGTCAAATTGGTTGTTGCTCAGTGCTAGACAACCATTTTCAGGTCTTGCCATAGATTTCCAAGCAGATTTAAGTTAAAACTGTAACTCGGCCACTCAGAAACATTCACTGCCTTCTTGGTAAGAAACTCCAATGTATATTTGGGCTTGTGTTTTAGGTTATTGACCTGTTTAAAGGTGAATTCATCTCCCAGTGTCTGGTGGAAAGCAGACTGAACCAGGTTTTCCTCAAGGATTTTGCCTGTGCTTATCTCGATACGGTTTATTTTTTATCCTGAAAAACTCCCCAGTCCTTAACGATTACAAGCGTATCCATTACATGATGCAGCCGCCACTATGCTTGGAAATATGGAGAGTGGTACTCAGTAATGTTTTGTTTTGGATTTGCCTCAAACATAACACTTTGTATTCAGGAAAAAAAGTTAATTTCTCTGCCACATTTTTTAAAAGTATTACTTTAGTGTCTTGTTGCAAACAGGATGCATGTTTTGGAATATTTTTATTCTGTACAGGTTTCCTTCTTTTCACTCTGTCATTTAGGTTAGTATTGTGGAGTAACTACAATGTTGTTGGTCCATCCTCAGTTTTCTCCTATCAGAGGCATTACACTCTGTAACTGTTTTAAAGTCACCATTGGCATCATGGTAAAATCCCTGAGTGGTTTCCTTCTTCTCCGGAAACTGAGTTAGGAAAGACGCCTGTATCTTTGTAGGGACTGATTGATCTACCAAGACGTGCCCTTCTCTGCAAGGCATTAAAAACCTCCCTGGTCTTTGTGATTGAATCTGTGTTTTAAATTCTCTGCCCGACTGAGGGACCTTACAGATATATGTGGGGTACAGAGATGAGGTAGTCATTCAAGGTAGTTCATGTTAACACTATTATTACACACAGAGTGAGTCCATACAACTTATTGTTGTATGGACTCATGTTTACTTCTAAACTTGTTTAGGCTTGTCATAACAAAGAGGTTCAATATATATTGACTCAAGACATTTCAGCTTTACATTTTTTATGAATTTGTAAAAATGTCAAAAAACATAATTTGACTTTGACATTCCAGGGTATTGTGTGTAGGCCAGTGACAATTTGTATATATGCACAGACGCACACACTGGATGTATCTCTAACAGACTTACCTTGGTACACCCCAGCTCAGTCCTGAGGCTGTCCAGGCTGCTGAAGATGAGTTCCCTCTGTAAGACAGGGCTGGTACTGCTGACAAACTGCCATACTGCCTCTCTCTCTGCGTCAAACTCCTGCCATGCACCCAGAGTCGCCTGAGGATCCCACACAGATATCGTTGAATACAAACACAACATACAGTATGTGGACACACACACAAGGTTCAGTAGGTTACTTTCTGAATGTAATCTGTTACAGTTACTTGTTATCTGTCCAAAATTGTAATCAGTAACGTAACTTTTGGATTACCCCAAATCAGTAACGTAACCTAATTACTTTACGTTACTTTTGGATTACTTTACCTTTAAGAGGCATTAGAAGAAGACAAAAAGGATCCATTAAACGCTTTGGTGTGTCATCATAGTGGTCTCTGACTTGTGGCCAGACTCAGTCTGGTAGAACAAACTTAAACTTGCACCTTTTTTCAATGCTTAATTGAATGTCATTGAGAAAACAGAAAGGAGTCATAATGTATTTTTTTGCAAACATCCTTTCTGAATTTAAAAGTTATCCAAGAAGTATATCATCTAGTTTTTCAAGAGTATCTGTAATCGGATTACAATATTTTTGCTGGTAAAGTAACTGATTACAGTTCGTTTTTTTAGTAATCAGTTGACATGTAACTGTAGTTACTCCCCAACCCTGCGCACACGTATACACACGGGCGCGCGCACACACACACAAACACACAAACACACTGACAGCCACACCCACACACAAACGGGACAGACACACATTCCCACAGACACACAGATTTAAACTGATCAATGACAAGGCCGAGAGGGACATGTTTACTTGAAACCCGAGGATATGAAGAAAACGTGTAAGTCAAAAACACAGCACACAGATCAATGGCAAGTTAACATAGGACAAAGACCAATCATTGATCAGGGAAGGTGCATGTGCTGAAAGATCAATAGGAAGACATGCACATGCATTTCAAAACAGCCACGTGTGTGAATACAGTGTAGTTTATCCAGAGACTTGTACCTGCAGATTGTGCTCCTGGGCCCCTACTTTGCGGTCCACCTCTCTGAAAGCACCCTCTAGTTCCCGTAGTGAGCTACTAAGCCCCTCCGCCTTCTGCAGCTGGCGACAGTGAGCGACTAGTAGCTCTGCCTTCTTCCTGTCGGTCTGGAGACGCTTCAGGTGCTGCTGTTGACGCACAGAGAGACAAAGACAGGGGGACAGACACAGAGAGACAAAGACAGGGAGGCAGACACAGAGGGATAAAGACAGGGAGACAGACACAGAGACAAAGACAGGGAGACAGACACAGAGAGACAAAGACAGGGAGACAGACACAGATAGACAGAAAATGGAAGTCAGAGAGAAAATCAACGTGTTAAAGAGGATCAGTTTGAGCAAGGAGAAGCACAGAATCGCTAATCTTCTAAGTAAGTGTTGGGATGCAAGGTGATTTGTATATCAGTGATTCTGATTGTGCAGTCCGACTGCAATGCAATGTAGTCGATCTCAAACACACACACACATAATGGCTTTATGAGACATTATAGTTACACAGTAGGAATGTGTTTTAATTTTTTTATTTTATTACCACCCCTCCCACAGCCAGCCCCTCCCTCAGCCCACCCCTCCCTCAGCACACCTCTCCCTCAGCCCCTACCTGGTGTATGAGGAGCAGCTGCCTGGCCTCCTCTGGGTTCTCTGCCTCCAGGATCCTGCTGGTCTGCTCCTGAGCCTCCCTCCGAGCCCTGAGAACCTCCTCCAGAGCACAACGCACATCCTCCCTTAGCTCCTCACTGTGGACCCTCACAGACCCCTCCTGACCCCACTGAGTCGAAGAGAGCAGAGAGAGGAGGAGAGAGAGGCAGGTCCTTAAAACATACTGTATACTGGTATATAACACAGACTAGACCAGCATAATAACATTATAATAGAGCAGAGATCACCAGTTCACTTTTTGGATAGGCAAGGAAGTTACAAAGATCAGTCTCTCAATTCTGACCTTCATGACAAGTGGACAATTGTATCGCCATAAAAAAAACATAAGATGGTTTACCTCCAAGAGAGAGGAGAGGAGGGCGGTGAGGTCAGAGGAGAGTTTGGCCAGGGCAGCCCTCTGTCTAATAGCCTCCACCTCAGGACTGACCTCTGTCAGTACAGCCAGACGACTATTCAGCCAGGACAGGCTCTCCTCCTGCCCCTCGGCTGCCCTCTGGAGCTCCTATGGGAGGGGGGGTTGGAGGATGACAGAATTTGGGGTAGAAAGGGAGGGGAGATTGAGGAGTAGAGAGGGAGAGGTATGGGATGAAGGGTGAAGGGTAGAAGGAGAGAGGAATGGGTAGACACGGAGATATGAAAAGGGGATAGAGTGGGAGAGATTGAGAGGTATGGGAAGAGGTTGTAGTAAAGATGGAGAGGTTCTGTATCAATGGGGAAATGGAATTCATTGCATTCTTAACTATAACCTTTGTGTTAATTCTGGGATATAGCACATCTTGCTCACCTGGACAGTAGTATCCACCTGTTCCTGGTGGGAGCGATCTCTGGCTCTCTCTCTCAGGAGCCTCACCTGGCTTCTCTGAGACAACAGCCAATCAGAGAGCTCTGAGAACCTGGATCAAGGGGGATTTGTTTCCCTACATTATCACATTATTTCTTTACAAGTAAGGTACTTCACATCAGCATAATTACAAATATATTTTTGAGATTGGAGAAACCCTCGTTACAGATTTCTCAGAGAAACGTCTATCTCTGTCCCCTCTCACCTGTCATTCCACTCCCTCCACTGGGAGTGCTGCTGCAGCTTCAGGTGGGTGGCCTCTATCTGACCTTTGACGTCTGCCAGGGCCCTCCTGGTGGAGTCCAGGGTTTGTCTAGCCGAGTCGTTGTCAGGGAGTGTCTGACAGAGCTCCTCCATGTTGCCTATGCTCTTCTCACACACACAGAGAGGTGCTTTCTCCCTGAAGAAGGCCTAAGGATAGACACATAATGGTGTGGTTAGTTAGGGTGAACTCATTCCTGCCCCTCTCTCCCGCCTTCCTTCAATACCTCCCTCACTCTCTCTCCCTCCTTCTCTCACCCTGTGTTCTCTGATGACTGTCTCGCTGCCTGTGGTGGTCAGTGCTTGGATCTCTCTGGCCAGCTCCGCCCTGCACTCCTGTAGGACGGCCCCTGCCCGGCCTCGCTCTGCCTCCACCTTCAGACGCTGCAGGTGAAACGGCGCCTCCATCTGGATGTCCTGCAGAAGCACAGGGACACAGAGAGACTAAATGGACATTGTTTTTCAGAGCATACAGAGAGACAAGGACTTACACAAGGATAAAGGAACATCAGTCCAGGAAGATGCTCTACAAGATGGCTGCTATTGTAACCCCATGTAATATCATGTAGCACTTTACGCCTTTCATGAAGACTGCCATTACTACTATTGTATGTATGAAAGTGATCAAACTTTGCTGTCTGACCTTCCACTGTTTGTGCAGCGTCCTGACAGTGTCCTGCAGCGCCTGCTGCTCCTCCTCAGGCAGGATGTCTGTCAGATCGTCACAGGCCTTTAAGAACACACTCAGGACCCGCTGGTCTAGCTGCCCAAAGAACTCCTGAACGGAATTAACAGAAAAAGTCAGAGGGGGAGCAAAAAATGATTTCATTTTATTAATGTATTTTCTCAATCATTTCAAATAGTCTCGATAGTCTCAAATAGTCTCAAATGAATCTCTAAAAGGGATTCCTCCCACTCATCTAAACTGAGTAAGGTTGACTGTTGATTGACTGGTGTTTTTCTTCTAGTCTTACGCTTTGTTTTCTCAGCAGCTCCTCTGCGTTTCCCCCCTCTCCCAGGCAGGTGGTTGCCACCTTCAGCACTCTCTCCAGCTCCTGACGAGACTCCTCAAACCTCCTCCGCATGGTGCTGTTGGCCTCCTCCTGCCTCCTCCACTCCCCCACCTCCTTCAACAGACCCTTGGAGGGAAGAGCACAAAGGGTGGTAAAGATGTAGTGATGCTGCGTGGGTAATGTAGTTACTGTAGTTGTATGTGACCTCTAACTGACAATCATCTTTGATCAAGTCAATATTTTCAGTTTTCAAAATTGTTAATGTGAGCACCCGAGTCGGAAATCTTGTGCGAAACAATCTTGTACCCCAATTTTCCTGGTCTGGAAATGCTAATCTCTGCTCTGATGTTTTTTTTAATTAAAAAAACCCAACTTTTAATCAATTAAGAACAAATACTTAATTACAATGGTGGCCTGGCAAGAGGCCTCCTGTAGGGACTGGTGCTGGGATAAAAAAATTAAAGTAGGACAAAACACACACCATGACAAAAGAGACACCAAAACAATTACATAGAGAGAGAGAGACCTAAGACAACAACACAACATGGTTGCAACACAAAATGACAGCAACACAACATAACAACAACACAACATGACAACACAATATAGTAGCAACATAACATGACAACACAACATGGCAGCAACACAACATGACAACACAACATAGTAGCAACATAACATGACAATAACACAACATGACAGCAACACAACACGGCAGCAACACAACATGACATTAACACAACATGACAGCAACACAACATGACAACACAACATGGCAGCAACACAACATGACAACACAACATAGTAGCAACATAACATGACAATAACACAACATGACAGCAACACAACATGGCAGCAACACAACATAACAACAACACAACATGACAGCAACACAACATAACAACAACACAACATGGCAGCAACACAACATGGCAGCAACACAACACAACATGACAGCAACACAACATGACAACACAACATAGTAGCAACACAACATGACCACACAACATGGCAGCCATACAACATGACAACACAACATGGCAGCAACACAACATGACAACACAACATAACAACAACACAACATGGCAGCAACACAACACAACATGACAGCAACACAACATAACAACAACACAACATGGCAGCAACACAACATAACAACAACACAACATAGTAGCAACATAACATGACAATAACACAACATGACAGCAACACAACATAACAACAAAACAACATGGCAGCAACACAACATAACAACAACACAACATGACAGCAACACAACATAACAACAACACAACATGGCAGCAACACAACATGGCAGCAACACAACACAACATGACAACACAACATGACAGCAACACAACATGACAACACAACATGACAGCAACACAACATGACAGCAACACAACATAACAACAACACAACATGGCAGCAACACAACACAACATGGCAGCAAAACAACATGACAACACAACATGACAGCAACAAACATGACAACACAACATAGTAGCAACACAACATGACAACAACATGGCAGCCATACAACATGACAACACAACATGGCAGCAACACAACATGACAACACAACATAGTAGCAACACAACATAACAACGACACAACATGACAATAACACAACATGGCAGCAAAACAACATGACAACACAACATGACAGCAACACAACATGACAACACAACATAGTAGCAACACAACATGACCACACAACATGGCAGCCATACAACATGACAACACAACATGACAGCAACACAACATGACAACACAACATGACAGCAACACAACATGACAACACAACATGACAGCAACACAACATGACAACACAACATAGTAGCAACACAACATGACCACACAACATGGCAGCCATACAACATGACAACACAACATGGCAGCAACACAACATGACAACACAACATAGTAGCAACACAACATAACAACGACACAACATGACAATAACACAGCATGGCAGCAAAACAACATAGCAGCAACACAACATGACAATAACACAACATGGCATTAACACAACATGACAACACAACATGGCAGCCATACAACATGACCACACAACTTGGCAGCAACACAACATGACAACACAACATGGCAGCCATACAACATGACAACACAACATGGCAGCAGCACACCATGGCAGCAGCACAAACATGGCACAAATATTGTTAGGCACAGCCAACATTACGCAATGTCATGGGTAATGTAGTTCCTATGTGTAGTTCCTATATGACACCTGAGTACAGTAATGCTAACTTGTGCAGAGGTCTGAATCTCGGCCACTCTCTTCTGCAGGAGGGTCTGGTCGAAGTTCCTCAGGGCCTTGCTGGAGGAGAGCGTCCTCTGCAGGGAGTGGAGGTTCCTCTCAATCACAGATAAACACATCTTACAGCTCTGCTGCTGGCTCAGGAGGTCCTGGGGGAGCAGAGGGAGTACACTAGATATATAAACTCACCCAGAGTGGGATATACAGACTCACTTTTATTTATACACAACCATACACACACAGGAAAGGACACACACACAAAGACACATACACACATACACACACACACACCCTAGTCCCCTAGCTCACCTGCCACTTGTGTTTGTGTTGTCCCTGGACCTGGGCCTGTGGCTTTGGGTCTCTGCCTGCTGCAGTGATCCGGATGGCCCTCTCCAGAGCCTGGTAGAAGCCTGTGATGTGCTTCTCCATTTCCTCCAGCAGGGGGAGCAGTCCATGGCACTCCCTCACCAGAGAAGGGCACCTCTCCCTCACCTTGGGACAGAGACAGGGGGAACAAGGCTCCATGAGAATCAATAGTGTCCATAATTAGAATGCAGCAGAGGGATCAGAGAGAGGGAGGTAATTCATTCCTAGAGAGATCCAGTATAAGGAAATAAACTTTTGTAGCATTGTACAGAAAAGTCTGAGCCGTTTGGGTAAAACACTTGAGTAAATCCTCTATGGAAATACGGCATTAAGATCATTTTAGTCCATTGTTTGTAGGTGATGAACAAAAGAGTATCAAGATTAGAATAAGAAGCTTTTGGAGAAGTCACCCCAGTACATTGCAGTAGCTGACACTGGCAAATGGAAGATTTGAGGCAGGAAAGGATGAATAAAATGTCATTTTTACCCTCTGGTGATACCAACCTTACTGAGTTGACCTTTGACCGTTGTCATAGTAGCCATGGCCTTGGCGCCCTCCTCCTGCGGGGCATCCTTGGACAAGAGCTGGGCACTGCAGGCAGCCAACTTGTACTGAGTCTCCATGGCAACAACCTTTTTCTTGGTGTTCTGAGTGGGAGATGTGAAAGTAAAGAAGGAGAAATCTCATCTTAGTCGTGTGTTTACAAGGGCTAGATTCAATCAGAGGTGAAGCAATGTTTGTGGAATATTGACTGGATCTACTCTGTGGCTTATAGAGAAAGCTGGAAGGCTATCTAGCACAGTATGTTTACAGAAGCAAACAGCATTCTGAACACAGAATAAAATATAGGTTTGCATGCTACTTCATAAAAACTGCTTAGACAATATGACAGTGCAGTTTGTATGTGCATATTACATAGCCTACTCATGACCTACCTCCACATCCTGTAGGAAAGACCTGATGTTGAGGAAGGAGACCTGTACAGGGGCGTTGAGCTTCACCTCTGCACCGTCCAGCAGCTCCCTCAGGGCAGAGATGGCCCTCATGTGGTCCCTCCTACACTTGTCCAGCTCGTCTTCACGGGCGTACTGCAGAGACAGGGGGCACAGTGTGTTGGTTTGAGACTTAATGTGCGCTGCTGTGGCTGTAACCAGTGTGTCTTTGTCAAGTGTGTTCAGTTACCTGCATCAATGGCCATAGGGCAGGTATGCTCATTTATCTGCATCTCTGATGGGTCTTAATGTGCCACTACCTACCTGTGTGTCCCATAGCTTATGTTCAACAGGTCTAATAGTGTGATCAGTTTGTCTCCATGATAGCTCCGTTACCTGTTTGACTTTGACGAACAGGTCCCTCCACCTTCCGTTGAGCAGGAGAAGCTGCTGTTTCAGGTCACGTGACACAGTCTCGTCACATGTCTCAATCAAGAAGTTCCCTGCGTCGTTCATCACAGAGTGCTGATCCATCCACTGAGAAAGGTTGCGGAAGAACTCCTGAGAGAGAGGAGAGAGAGAGAGAGAGGGAGAGAGAGAGAGAGAGAGAGAGAGAGAGAGAGAGAGAGGGAGAGGGAGAGAGAGAGAGAGAGAGAGAGAGAGAGAGAGAGAGAGGGGGAGAGAGAGAGAGAGAGAGAGAGAGAGAGAGAGAGAGAGAGAGAGAGAGAGAGAGAGAGAGAGAGGGAGAGGGAGAGGGAGAGAGAGAGAGAGAGAGAGAGAGAGAGAGAGAGGGAGAGAGAGAGAGAGATGGGAGGAGGAATGTAAAAAGATTGAAGGACAGAGAGAGTAATGACATTAATGACATTGGGTATTCATTGAGTGGTTGGGGTAATTATCTGTCTTGTCCCCAGTGGTTTGGTTATTAGGGTTATACAGTATTCTGGCAGCTGGGGTATCCATGGTGACCTGACAGCTGGGACGTCCTCAGTGACATGGGGAAGTTGGAGGGAATCTTGACGGTTGGTTGGAAGATGATTTGGATGTTGAAATCGAATAAATATTTTTGAAATTAGGGTGTCAGAAATGGATATATCAGAAGATGTTAAGGTCAAAGACCCCCCCCCCAAAAAAGAGCTTTCACCCGTTTTCTCAGGTCCATTTTCAGAAAAGCAGAAGTTAAGGTGTGGTTGTTTCATTGGTGACATGCTAGGCCTAGATCAATCTACAATGTTTATAAGCAGGTGAATGGGGATCAAGTGAGGGGGTCTACAGTAAGACATACCCGTTTTATGTTTTCAGGCTGGCTGAGTGCTCCCTCTGCATCCTCAAGCCAGGCCTGTAGAGAGGCCACAGTGCAGCTGTACCTCTCCCAGTTAGAGAGCACCTCATCCAGCATGCTCCTTACACTGCGCACCTCCACAGACAGACTCCTCCACTGGGTCAACACCTCCCGCATGAACCTCCTAACCCCTGCCTCGCCTTCATCCACTGGGAGAGGAGGAGACATAGAGACATGGGATAAATACACAGACATGCACACACACGCACACACACGCACGCATACACACAGGGTAGTGAGAGAGATCAAACAAGGTCTCTTGGCAAACCTATTTGAATGAAAACAGTGGTTATAAATATAGAATATCAATAATCAGAGGAAAAAGGAATCCACACAGTACATTCATATGCACATCAAGACTACAGAATGCTGGTGTGTTCTTTAGAACTGACAAATGAGTCCAAAGAGGAAACCCAATTACATCTGCACATCAAGCTAGTGCAATCATTCCAAATGGCAGAAAACATACCGTACCCGTTCTGCAATCATTCCAAATGGCAGAAAACATACTGTACCCGTTCTGCAATCATTCCAAATGGCAGAAAGCATACTGTACCCGTTCTGCAATCATTCCAAATGGCAGAAAGCATACTGTACCCATTCTGCAATCATTCCAAATGGCAGAAAACATACTGTACCCGTTCTGCAATCATTCCAAATGGCAGAAAGCATACTGTACCCGTTCTGCAATCATTCCAAATGGCAGAAAGCATACTGTACCCGTTCTGCAATCATTCCAAATGGCAGAAAACATACTGTACCCGTTCTGCAATCATTCGAGGGCTATCCTTCAGAAATAACCAGGAGATGAGCCTGAACCTGACCAATCAAATCACAGCAAACCCACCACCAGCTGGGGCTGGACTCACTCATGGGGAGCCTCATTTTTCGGAGGTCGACCAATCACGTTTCAGATTGTCAGATACACCTCAGTTCTTCTCCCCTGCATACCCTAATATAAAGCCTGCAGGGCTGGAACTGAATGAAATCAACAAGCTAGCTACCGTAGCATGTTAGTGCCCAGAGACAGCAAAAGTAGAGCAGCTCGGCTAATGGGGTCGAATTCCCCACTGAGAGCTGAGAGTGGAGAAACCTCATTTAGACTTTAGCCTGGAGAGGACAAACCACTATAAAAGACAGAGAGGATAGAAGATGCTGGACGATAGTGGGTGATTGGCTATTGAGCCATTCTTGGGAAATTGATCAGAGGTGATATATCGGTAAAATATTCAGTACTGGAAATGGTGGTGGGCTAGATATGGAGATTTAGGCCCCAGGGTCCCGATAAGATTAAGTGGTCTAAAATTGGCAATAAATACTGCCTAAATCAAAAGGGAAAAGACAAAGAAAGTAGCTTGTCAGGTAGGTGGTGTAGATAGGAAAAGGTAGAAGGATCAGATAATGAGGTAAAATTTGTCAAATGAAGCTTGATCTTGTAAAAACTCACCTGTGCCATCAGCCTTGACATAGAGCTCAGAAGACTGTTTCAGAGTCTGGAACAATGTCTCGTACTGCTCAAAGAACTGCTGTCCTTCAACAAATGACTGAATGAGAGAGGAGAAACTAAATAAGTGGGTGATTAGGATAACATTCAGGGCATGTTTTTTCTCTAACCTAGATAACATTATACCGATTCATTCAAAAATCATTTACATGAAACTAATGTGGGAAAGTAAGATGAAATAGTGGTGACATTTAAAAGTAGAGCAATACTGTATATTGTTGGACTTACAACATAGTTCTGTAACATTAACTCCACTGACTCTCGTCGGCCATATTTGATGATCCAGGATTTGAGCTTGGACTCTGCCAGCATCAGGAACGCCTGCATGTGGTGTTTATTCTCCCAGAACTCCATCTTGGCCAGATGAATGTTTGACGAAGTCGATACAAAGTTCATTCTAAAAGAGAAAATACTGACTGGTCAACATGTGAGCATAGAATGTACAAGGACAAGCTTAAACCAGCTATGTTAGTGCTGGTAATCTGGTCAATGTTCTGTAAATAAATCATGGGGTTGGGATGGGAGATGAGTGGTTTGGGTGTTAAATGGTTGTTCAGGGAAACCTGGGCCATTTGGTTGCCACGATAAGACCCACCTCTCTGCCATGTCCTGCAGCTGCTCTTGGGGGACAGGGACTCCGTTGACACTTCTGTCTTTATGGATCCTCTGGAAGACCTGCTGGTGACCTTCAAGACCTTTGAGCATGTCCTGTAGACAGACACACACAAGCAGAGAATAGTACAGTCATTACACCCTGTGTTACGGTACAGCCATTACATAGTACATAACAACTGACCTAATAAGGATGTGTGTAACGTTAAATGGACTCGCATTGTCACCTTGCTCACATTGCCCACCTTGTGTTGCTCCAGGGTCATGTGGACAGTGTTAGATGTCGCGTCAGATGTCTGTTGAATAGTGACCTCCTGTCGGAGTGCCCCCTCAGCCTGGTGCAGCCACTCCCCCACCACACCCAGGGGGGCGGGCAGAGCCCTGTCCAGCTGCAGGTGCCACCCTAGGAGCTGTAGGGAGGAGGTTACAATGTCAGTCAATGGGCTATTGTCAAGTTACCTTGTCTCTGACTGCCTGTCTGAATGCTGGTGGGAACTTTTGCAGTACAAATGAAAAAAAATAGTCCCACACTTATCTCTCCTTGTTGTGGATTTATTTCAATGTTTCGGCTAAAAAGCCTTCAAATGACGCAGCTCACTGTTTGGTTGACTGGAGATTTGACTGAGTACTTGGTCAGGTATTTGATTAGGCCCCTCTTAATGTTTGCTTGTGTCCTTGAGAGCTAGGTTGTACCAGCATACACCCTACTCTACTCTACTCTACTCTACTCCACAACAGTAACAGAGGTCCCGTCCCAGACACTTACCCTGTTGGACACTCTGTCCCAGGCCTGTTTAACCAGAGCCTGGTCCACGGTCAACATCCCATCCTTCTGCGTGGACTGGACCGCAGCCTCCACCTGCTTCCTATTCATCTCCAATTGAACACGTACACTCTTAAAGGACTGATGGAGAGAGAGAGAGAGAGAGAGAGAGAGAGAGAGAGAGAGAGAGAGAGAGAGAGAGAGAGAGAGAGAGAGAGAGAGAGAGAGAGAGAGAGAGAGAGAGAGAGAGGGTGGGTGGGGTGTCCACAGATGGAATGGTTATTTCCTGATCATGTGGCCTGACAAGGAAAACCTTTGGGTCCTAGTTATATCCCAAACACACATACAATACAAGTACTGTAAAATATACTGCCTGGAGCACATACAGTACACGTACTGTAAAATATACTGTAAAACTTACTGTAAAATATACTGACTGGAACACATACAGTACACATACTATAAAATATACTATAAAATATACTGTAAAATATACTGCATGGAACACATACACTTTTCCCTCTTTCACAGATCATACATTCATGGAATCTGTCAAAAACGTGCACAATAGAAAGAGGAAATAAGGAAATCCCACACTGTGTTGAATATGTAATGTATCCTGGGGCTTTGGTACTGTATAAGCCAGATAGGGTAGAAATACGGCAGCAGCAGTCTGATCCCTGCAGTGGAATACCACTGATTAGCCTGATAATGGAAGTGTCTGTGCCCGGTGTGTGTGTGTGTGTGTGTGTGTGTGTGTGTGTGTGTGTGTGTGTGTGTGTGTGTGTGTGTGTGTGTGTGTGTGTGTGTGTGTGTGTGTGTGTGTGTGTGTGTGTGTGTGTGTGTGTGTGTGTGTGTGTGTTCTAGATCACCTGATACTGCTGGCTGAGGTTGCCCTTGGTCTCCTGAGTACGTGCTGTGTCTAGCTCCAGCTGATCCAGCCAGGTCTTCAGCTCCCTCAGGCCCTTGCGCTGCTCTCTCTGGGTGGCCGGGGAGAGGAGGGAGGAGAGAGGAAGGGAACAATGAAAGTAAAAAACGAAGCAGGGAATGTGGGATAGATATAAGGAGGGAGGAAGGGGAATACATGGAAAGGAAAGAACGAGTGATAGAAGAGAGGAAGTGAGAATGCAATGCAGGGACAGAGGGAGAGATGGTAGGTAGAAGGATAACAAGGGAAGAGGGGAGTGAAGGAATAAGAGGGATGGGGAGAAGAGAGGGCAGAGAGGAAACATGTGGGAGGTAATCAAATATGTTGCCCAGCAGGGCAAATTCTCCAGACTCACAGCTGCCAAAAACACACTGTTAATTCAGCCAATTCACTTTAAACACCACTACTAATATTTCACTGGATTCGTTATGAATACTTACAGCGCCTTCAGAAAGTATTCATACCCCTTGACTTACTCCAAATTGTGTTGTGTTACAGCCTGAATTCAAAAATATACAAACAATACCCCATAATGACAAAGCGAAAACCTGTTTTTAGACATTTTTGCAAATGTATTAAAAATGATATACACCCATGAGTTAGAATCCCCTTTGGTAGTGATTACAGCTGGGAGGATTTCTGGGTAAGTCTCTAAGAGCTTTGGCCACCTGGACTGTAAAATATTTGCACATTATTCAAGCTCTTGTCAAGTTGGTTGTTGATCATTGCTAGACAGCCATTTTCAAGTATTGCCATAGATTTTGAAGCCAATTTAAGTCAAAAGTGGAACTAGGCCACTCAGGACCATTCAATATCGTCTTGGTAAGTGTCTGTTGGAAAGCAGACTGACTCCAGTGTATATTTAGCCAGGTTATTGTCCTGCTGAAAGGTGAATTTGTCTCCCAGTGTCTGTTGGAAAGCAGACTGAACCAGGTTTTCCTCTAGGATTTTGCTTAGCTCTATTCCATTTATTATCAAAAAGAAACTCCCCAGTCATTGCCGATGACAACCATGCCCATAACATGATGCAGCCACCACCATCGTTCTCAGTAATGTGTTTTGTTAGATTTGCCTCAAATATAACGCATTGCATTCAGGACATAAATGTCCCTTCTTTGCTACATTTTTTGCAAACAGGATGCATGTTTTGGAATATATATTCTGTACAGGCTTCCTTCTTTTCACTCTGTCATTTAGGTTAGTATTGTGGGTAACTACAATGTTGTTGATCCATCCTCACTTTTCTCCTATCATAGCCATTAAACTCTGTAACTGTTTTAAAGTCACCATTGGCCTCATGGTGAAATCCCTGAGAGGTTTCCTTCCTCTCTGGCAACTGAGTTTGGAAAGAACCCTGCACTCTTAGAAAAAAAGGTGCTATCTAGAACCGAACATAGTTCTTTGACTTTTTCCATAGGAGAACCCTTTGAATAACCTTTTTCCAGGTAGAACCCTTTTCACTTCCATGTAAAACATTTTACACAGATGGATCTACATGGAACCAAAAAGAGTTATACCTGGAAACAAATGGGGTTCTACCTGGAAACAAAAAGGGTTCTACCTGGAAACAAAATGGGTTCTACCTGGAAACAAAAAGAGTTCTACCTGGAAACAAATGGGGTTCTACCTGGAAACAAAAAGGGTTCTACCTGGAAACAAAATGGGTTCTACCTGGAAACAAAAAGGGTTCTACCTGGAAACAAAATGGGTTCTACCTGGAAACAAAAAGAGTGCTACCTGGAAAAAAATGGGGTTCTACCTGGAAACAAAAAGGGTTCTACCTGGAAACAAAATGGGTTCTACCTGGAAACAAAAAGGGTTCTACCTGGAAACAAAAAGGGTTCTACCTGGAAACAAAAAGAGCTCTACCTGGAAACAAAATGGGTTCTACCTGGAAACAAAAAGGGTTCTACCTGGAAACAAAAAGAGTGCTACCTGGAAACAAAATGGGTTCTACCTGGAAACAAAAAGAGTTCTACCTGGAAACAAAAAGGGTTCTACCTGGAAACAAAAAGAGCTCTACCTGGAAACAAAAAGAGTTCTACCTGGAAACAAAAAGGGTTCTACCTGGAAACAAAAAGAGTGCTACCTGGAAACAAAAAGGGTTCTACCTGGAAACAAAAAGGGTTCTACCTGGAAACAAAAAGGGTTCTACCTGGAAACAAAAAGGGTTCTACCTGGAAACAAAAAGGGTTCTACCTGGAAACAAAAAGAGTGCTACCTGGAAACAAAAAGGGTTCTACCTGGAAACAAAAAGGGTTCTACCTGGAAACAAAAAGGGTTCTACATGGAAACAAAAAGGGTTCTACCTGGAAACAAAAAGGGTTCTCTTATGGGGACAGCCGAATAACCCTTTTTGGAATCCGTTTTCTAAGAGTGTGTATCCTCGTAGTGACTGGGTGTATTGAATGTCTGAATGTCTGCTTGAATAAGTGCCCTTCTTTGCATGTCATGGTCTCCCTGGTCTTTGTGGTTGAATCTGTGTTTGAAATTCACTGCTCGACTGAGGGACATTACAGGTGACTATTATTGCACACAGAGTGAGTCCATGGAACTTATTATGTGACTTGTAAAGCACATTTTTACTCCTGAACTTATTTAGGTTTGCTATAACAAAGGGGTTGAATACTTATTGACTCAAAACATTTCAGCTTTTCATGTTTTATTAATTTTGAAAAATGTTGACATTATGGGGTATCGTGTGTAGGCCAGTGACACAAAATCTCAATTTAATCCAATTTAAATTCAGGCTGTAACACAACAAAGTGTGGAAAAAGTCAAGGGGTGTGAATACTTTCCGAAGATACTGTATGATGACAAGTTAGTTAGTTCAACAGTCCATTCAATTTTAACACTCCCTATTCAGTTTCAGTCCATTCAATTTTAACACTCCCTATTCAGTTTCAGTCCATTCTATTTTAACACCACCTATTCAGTTTCAGTCCATTCTATTTTAACACCACCTATTCAGTTTCAGTCCATTCTATTTTAACACTCCCTATTCAGTTTCAGTCCATTCAATTTTAACACTCCCTATTCAGTTTCAGTCCATTCAATTTTAACACTCCCTATTCAGTTTCAGTCCATTCTATTTTAACACTCCCTATTCAGTTTCAGTCCATTCTATTCTGATCAGTCTATTCTGCTCAGCCATCCCATTGTAAGGCTTTATTCTTTATTCACATTACAGACCCTGCTAAGGGAACATATTCTCTTCTCTGAATGGCAGCCCCCTAAACACTCTACAGGGGGGGGGGAAATCATATTACTAGCTGGCTAACATTCACTGTTACAGCCTAGTTAGTGTATTGTCCCTGAAATCACCACTGCCATCACCATCACCATATCTTCTTTCTTTATTTCATAAAACAAATGTTTTACTGAATGTAAATATACAACACAAAGTGTTACACACCTTTGTCAGTGCGGTAGAGAGTACTAACCAGTGGCTATAATCAAGGCAAGGACATATCAAAATCCTACACTGACGCAAAAGAGGCATAGTTAGAGAGACTTAATGACAAAGCCACTCGAAGCTAAAACTGTAACCTTACAAAACCCAACCACTATCCATTCAAAACCCAAGGCTTTCCATCAAACTATCCGCCAATAAAAGGGCTCCCTGCCGAGCCCTAGCCAGCTGCGGCCATTGTCATGCTAATACAACATAGCTGTTAGCACTAATGCTAATATAATGGTAATATCACATCATATAATACAGGACTATCACCTCAGGTAAAATGAGATGTGGAAAGAAAAAATGAATTCCCTTACCACATAAAACACTGCGAATTCCACCAGAATACAATAGTAGAGCTGGTGATTACAACAATAAAATGGAATGGTGAATGTTTAAAGTATGTAGAAACAATGTAACCTGGGTGTCAGTCTGTCTCTGCTGTAGCTGCCTCCTTTGTTGTTGTCATGCAAAACACTGACAGAGTTGGCTGAAGCAAAAACAGGCTGGCAACCGGGCTAGAAGCAGTATGTGTTCCAGCGGGGAATTACAAACATTCTAAGAATGTTCTTTTGGAACGTTTGATGGAGAACCTGCACAGTGGACCGGAATGAGGATACTAATACTTCTACAGACTGAACCTACCTCCAACATCTCCTCAATATCTCGAGGAGCAAGACCATGCTGTGGAACAGAGGCAGGCACAACAACCACAGGGATGCAGTGACCACACAGACAACACCACAGTGGAGAGAGAGAACGAGAAAAAAAGAAGGGAGAGATGTCCAAAAAATAAGTGATTGATCAACAACAGACAAGAATACATTACATCACATCACTAAGGAGTAAGGGAATGTGAGAGGTGACAATAAGGAAAGGTTGGGTAGTTAGTGTCAGTGGTAGTGGTAAGGATTTACAGACACAGCACACACCGCAAGTCTACCTGCAGGTCTGAGATAACACTTGAATAGAGGACAATAGTGGCAAATAATGTAAATAACGGAGAGAAAGAAACAATAGGAAGAGACATGGCTGTGAAGATGGAGAGAGAGGGAGCGGTGGGGAGAGGGACAGGGCTTGCTACCTCTTCCTCTGGCTGGGAGTCCGAGTCACTGTTCTGCTGGTGACCTGGGTTGGGGTGGTGCTTCAGAAACTGGGCCACGTACGTCATGATGGACTTCTCATCCGGTTTGTCAACATCCACATCTGGGGAGAAAGAAGAACAGATAGGGGTCAGTCTAGTCCCCACAACACACAGAACTGTACTGAATACCAGCTGTTATGAACAACCAGATATTAGTATTAACAAAGCATTCTCAATGACATCTAATCTGGAAAAAGCTAACCATACATCACTATTTAACTCCAACTATATCAACAACAGACTACGAGATTAGCCATCTTTAGCCATCTTTGTAATCAAGCAGAAGAAAGCCTCTATCGCTGACAGAAACCTCAGGCAGAGGGGAAGGCCTGCCACCTTGCATCAAACTGTCATATCAGGTTTATATGGTATGTTGGTGAGCTGCTGGATGCTCTCTCTGGCACTGACTCCTCTCCAGCCCTAATGGCCCTTAATTATGGTGATGTCAAACTGGATTTGTCAGGGCTCATTCTGAGGGGCAGGCGTGAGGGAGCACAGATGCTGTTGAGAGGATTCACTCTAGAGGGATTTATCTGATACACAGGCAGGAATGTACACTAGTGAAAGCATAGTTCATCTTTGTATTGACATGGAGCGTGGCTGAAATATCAGCTTCAGGTTTGTAAAGATCTAGAAAAGTTGAAGTTTTCTAACCAGAAGTTTTCATTTCACCTAATTTGAACATTCTGTCATAAAAAGCACATGTTGAACTTAATAAAAAACATTTTTTCCCATCTCAAGAGGTTACATTTAAAAAATGACTATAGTAAGTATCTAGTAGGTACCAAATAAAGAAACAGCTTTGACCGTAACAGCTTTGACCGTAACAGGGTTGATGACTTCATCTTAAGTCATCCATAAATCCCCCTGTAACAGGGGGAATGGAAGCTGGTTGTGTGAAACAGGGAGGACAATTGAATGCAAGCTTCACCAAAAACTGTTTTATTGTTAAAACATTTGCAGCCTGTCTATATGGGTAACGGGGTTGACGTGTTATGTTCAACCCTCTCAGATGTCCATCACAAAACACCAGAACATGGCCCAGAAGAGAAGATCCAGCTCACCTGCTTTTACACTATGATTTGACTATTAGATGTTCAATGTAAAAATATATATATATAGTTTCACTGTATTAAAATGACAGTTCAGTTCACGTAACAGGGTTGACCTTAAAATGAGGGAACGTTTTCTTTCCCTTAAAATGAATCACTAATCACATGAAATAAATAGTAATCTAGAGAAATGGCTTTGTCAAAGCAACAAAATAACTTTACAATGATGGTGAACTTGGATAAATGTTAGGATTAAGTGGGCTAGTATCTTCCCAGAAGTCACAGAGGATGCATAGACGGACATGTCAAAATGCTGAATTAAGTCTTTATTCAATTAAAAAAACAGATTTATTGCATTTTCCATGTGTTCTATATTAAAGGGCACTCAATTTAATATAACATGCTTTTTCAATGTTTGTGCACAATTTCTATATAACATTTTAAAGGCACCCAAAAGGCACTAATTTCGTGGAACGACCCACATTAATTTGCCAAACAGGAAATGACCTCTCTGGCTGTGGTTTACCTTCTGGGTCCAGTAGCTGCGGAATGCCCAGCTCAGTCTCGGCCAATGAGAAGGCTTCCTGCAGGTTCTCTCGATTGGCTCTCCTCCGCACACGCTCCATGTCGACCAGGTGGGGTCGAAGAGAGAGGATCACTGCGAAGAATGCCACACCTGTACGCCAGCTCGACCCAAAGTCTTTCACGTCCATCCCCAGATGCCTGAAGAGACAGACAAATACAGCATTACATCAATAACACCATCACTTATTATTAGCTATCGTAATATCATTATCAGTAGCTATCACCACAACCACGATTAGTACTGGTAATAGAAGTGTTACTGTAGTTAATAATATCATAAGTATCATCATGTTATATTGCAGTAGGTGCAGTGGCTGTAGTTTCCCCGTACTTGGTGGCGGTCTGCTGGACCCATCTGAGTAGGGCCTTCCTGGCCCCACCCTGCAGCGGGGGGAGGGGCCTCCTCTTGACAGGCGGGCTGGTGGTGTCGGAGCTGTCCACTGAGGAGGTGCTGCTAGAGAGGGCCTGGAGCGCTGGCAGGTTACTGGTCAACTCCTCTATCTGCACGACGGGAGAGAGAGCGATAGAGAGAGAGAGAATTGTTGCTATAGAGAAAGCACAGCAAGAAGACAGAGTATGGCTGACTCACAAAATGAAACACCATTGCCTTTATTGTGTAATTGTGCAATAGTGCTGCATTATTTGTAGTGGGATGACACCCACCCACCACAGAGGCACTATACCTGGAAATAGAGGATTATTGTCCAAATCAACCCCAGTACGATAGATGGTCTTCCATCAACGATGTCAGTCGAGTTGATGTTGACTAGCTTGATCTGTGTCACAACATACAATATCTAGCATTATACGGTAGGATATCACTTATCAGAAATCATATCCGTTCTAATACATACTGTTTGGAACAAATATGCACAAATTCACTCAATCTAGCAGTGGTACAATATATGGAAATACGGATACGGACTATGAACACAGTACCCAAGTGTAATATCATTCATAAAAACTTTCATGAAAACATCAAATAAGTTGGTACTAACCGGTGATCCCCTGTACGCAGACTTGAGTGAGCGTGAGAAAAAAGGAGAGAGAGAGAGGGAGCAAAAGAGTGGTAGACAGAGATTGGATGCAGTTAGAGGAGATATATAGTATGGGTGAGTGACAGGGGGATGCCTCATCGAGTGTGAGCCAAGTGATAAAGACTCTAACAGTGAGATAACCCTGGCTGCTCTACGGCGGGCTGAGAGGACAGATCTATCACCTATACACAGACAGCACCGGGGATTACACCCAGCAGAGAGTAGAGAGTGAGAGAGAGAGAGAGAGAGAGAGAGAGAGAGAGGGGCGGGGGTAGGGTATATCATAGAGAGAGAGGGCCTGGGCATTCATCATATCATCCATATCAGAGGGTATATTACAGAGGAGATGAGTCTGAGCATTAAAGGTTATCATGTTACACTGGGACTGTGGTATGGAGGAGGGACAGTACGGGGTGGGAAAGCTCCACTTGAGAGAGGGTCAGAGACTGAGCAGTACTGTACATATAATTAATGTTTCTAAATCTAAGACAGGTCTAGAGATTAGGTCTAGTAGGCAGTTTATACATACACAGCACTTCATATCAGAATGGGGTCCTTAGACTATGTAAAGATAGTGGTTGACAGTAGATGGAGGGACACTGCTTCAACAATATGACAAAGACAGGGCATCACATACTATTAAACATAATGTTTTTGCATACCCAAACGGCCTACTATTTAGGACGCAAGTATAGATTATTTGGACACGACCAGTCTGACCAATATAACAGCTATCTGACAGAGAGAGACCAAACATCATATACTGTAGGCAACAGCAGATATTAAATCATGCTCCCATTGTGACAGATATGAGATAGGGAGATAAATGGCAAATGTGATAAAAGAGCACTGAGGATAGGAACTAAAATCAAATCTAAATACAGTCTATGGACATATAAGATTTACACGCACGCACACACACACACCCATCCCAGCATGGCATGGCAGAGACATCCAATCTCGGTGTCTACACTCCAGACTGCAGATTATTGTTGTAGGATTTAGGGTTTAACCCTGTCACAGTGCAGGAAGAAGCTAAATCAATGTCCCCCCAGACGCAAGCTGGGGATTTATTTATGTATATCCAAAGACATGCTATGTGGAGTATTAGCCATCTAATACTGGGAATCCATCTCATCAGTTAGGTTTCCATCCAATTGGCGACAGATTTTCATGTGAATATTCTAAAATCAGCATAAAGAAAATATGCCCATTTTT